>NW_027288631.1:0-126706 GCF_037038585.1 Patagioenas fasciata
TAAGAGGTCGTTTAGCGAGTGAACAGCAGTGTGCGCGACTTTCAGGAGTGTGCCTGGAAAGTGCCAGAATCACCAGGAGCATCTGTGCAAAAGCTGCTGCCTCTGTGACCGCATTGAGGCACGTTCGCGTGTCTGCGAGTATATAGACGGCTCTTTCGCGTTCACTCCGAGGGAAACGGTCCGCTATTGCTTCTGTGCGCACAGACGCGATTCCCTTGTCTCTTGCGAACACAGGGAACTCTGTGCATCCAAATCTACAGGCTAAGGACGCGTCTGCATATGTTTTGGTGAACAATCGAGTGTGCGTGTTCTGACAGCTGCCTCTATGCAGACGTCTCCACAGAGCCACTTCTGAATGCCCCGCAGCCCAGGACTGAATGGATACACTAACAAGTGCACCGGTGTGAGCAACCACATATGCAGAAGGACGTCTTTCATCTCACAGAAGCGCGAACGTCTTGGCGTTCAAGCACATGGCAGAAACAAGGTGTGAACAGATGAGCTGCTGCTATTTTCTCCGTTCGGCATGCTTCGTTGTAGCTCTCTTGCCGGTCGCCGGCTTAGCGGCTTGCTTTGCGCGACTAGCTCTGGGGAGAGAAGGAGATAGCGCCGGAAACCTCGCCTTTTGCCTTCTTCGGCGCTGGAACCTGGTTGCTGCGCCTTCTCTTTGTCCATGTGCACACACACGATTCCTCAGCGAAAACCATGCAGAAACCTTTCCACGAGCACCCAGGGATGTGCACCCAGCACCACGTGCACGCACACGCAGCTAGAGAAAAGCACCTACCTTTTCACACACTGATGCCTAAGCAAACGCGTGGCCACACACACGCACACATCCGCAAGCGCGCCTACTCCCATCTATTGAGGGAAAGACGGACGAGCTCTTTGGTTGCTCTTCACAGGCTTGTCCCTGATCTATAGCTGAGGGCAAACACTTGTGTGCTTGTGGGAGAGCCTGTGTCTTTCCTGGAAGCGTTTGGGAGTTTTGCTCAGACGCGTGTTTCCTCAAGTTCAAGAATCAAGATCTAGGATACCTGCAGACAGGTGCCTGTTTGTGTGGAGACAGTCTGTTTGAAACTGTGTTCCTCAGCGCCCGCTCTTTCTCCCCGTCGCTCCACACGCCTGGGAGTCCCTTTCTTTCTCTCCACAAGCACGTGTGTTGACTTCGTCGCACATGTGCATCTGCACAAGCGTTGAGCTCAGCAGAGCGTGTCTCTTGACACTTGATGTGCGTTGGCTGTGTCTGCCTGCTCCAGTGAAGAGAGAAACGGGAAATCATCTTGGTAGAGGCAACAAAGCAAAAGCGAGGCAGGATTGACATCTGCTCAACAGAGACGGATTCCCTGCGCTGACACAGTTCACAGTTACACGAGAAGCAATCTGAGCGGTCCGTCGACCGGAGACGTGTTTCCCAAGAGGTCGTTTAGCGAGTGAACAGCAGTGTGCGCGACTTTCAGGAGTGTGCCTGGAAAGTGCCAGAATCACCAGGAGCATCTGTGCAAAAGCTGCTGCCTCTGTGACCGCATTGAGGCACGTTCGCGTGTCTGCGAGTATATAGACGGCTCTTTCGCGTTCACTCCGAGGGAAACGGTCCGCTATTGCTTCTGTGCGCACAGACGCGATTCCCTTGTCTCTTGCGAACACAGGGAACTCTGTGCATCCAAATCTACAGGCTAAGGACGCGTCTGCATATGTTTTGGTGAACAATCGAGTGTGCGTGTTCTGACAGCTGCCTCTATGCAGACGTCTCCACAGAGCCACTTCTGAATGCCCCGCAGCCCAGGACTGAATGGATACACTAACAAGTGCACCGGTGTGAGCAACCACATATGCAGAAGGACGTCTTTCATCTCACAGAAGCGCGAACGTCTTGGCGTTCAAGCACATGGCAGAAACAAGGTGTGAACAGATGAGCTGCTGCTATTTTCTCCGTTCGGCATGCTTCGTTGTAGCTCTCTTGCCGGTCGCCGGCTTAGCGGCTTGCTTTGCGCGACTAGCTCTGGGGAGAGAAGGAGATAGCGCCGGAAACCTCGCCTTTTGCCTTCTTCGGCGCTGGAACCTGGTTGCTGCGCCTTCTCTTTGTCCATGTGCACACACACGATTCCTCAGCGAAAACCATGCAGAAACCTTTCCACGAGCACCCAGGGATGTGCACCCAGCACCACGTGCACGCACACGCAGCTAGAGAAAAGCACCTACCTTTTCACACACTGATGCCTAAGCAAACGCGTGGCCACACACACGCACACATCCGCAAGCGCGCCTACTCCCATCTATTGAGGGAAAGACGGACGAGCTCTTTGGTTGCTCTTCACAGGCTTGTCCCTGATCTATAGCTGAGGGCAAACACTTGTGTGCTTGTGGGAGAGCCTGTGTCTTTCCTGGAAGCGTTTGGGAGTTTTGCTCAGACGCGTGTTTCCTCAAGTTCAAGAATCAAGATCTAGGATACCTGCAGACAGGTGCCTGTTTGTGTGGAGACAGTCTGTTTGAAACTGTGTTCCTCAGCGCCCGCTCTTTCTCCCCGTCGCTCCACACGCCTGGGAGTCCCTTTCTTTCTCTCCACAAGCACGTGTGTTGACTTCGTCGCACATGTGCATCTGCACAAGCGTTGAGCTCAGCAGAGCGTGTCTCTTGACACTTGATGTGCGTTGGCTGTGTCTGCCTGCTCCAGTGAAGAGAGAAACGGGAAATCATCTTGGTAGAGGCAACAAAGCAAAAGCGAGGCAGGATTGACATCTGCTCAACAGAGACGGATTCCCTGCGCTGACACAGTTCACAGTTACACGAGAAGCAATCTGAGCGGTCCGTCGACCGGAGACGTGTTTCCCAAGAGGTCGTTTAGCGAGTGAACAGCAGTGTGCGCGACTTTCAGGAGTGTGCCTGGAAAGTGCCAGAATCACCAGGAGCATCTGTGCAAAAGCTGCTGCCTCTGTGACCGCATTGAGGCACGTTCGCGTGTCTGCGAGTATATAGACGGCTCTTTCGCGTTCACTCCGAGGGAAACGGTCCGCTATTGCTTCTGTGCGCACAGACGCGATTCCCTTGTCTCTTGCGAACACAGGGAACTCTGTGCATCCAAATCTACAGGCTAAGGACGCGTCTGCATATGTTTTGGTGAACAATCGAGTGTGCGTGTTCTGACAGCTGCCTCTATGCAGACGTCTCCACAGAGCCACTTCTGAATGCCCCGCAGCCCAGGACTGAATGGATACACTAACAAGTGCACCGGTGTGAGCAACCACATATGCAGAAGGACGTCTTTCATCTCACAGAAGCGCGAACGTCTTGGCGTTCAAGCACATGGCAGAAACAAGGTGTGAACAGATGAGCTGCTGCTATTTTCTCCGTTCGGCATGCTTCGTTGTAGCTCTCTTGCCGGTCGCCGGCTTAGCGGCTTGCTTTGCGCGACTAGCTCTGGGGAGAGAAGGAGATAGCGCCGGAAACCTCGCCTTTTGCCTTCTTCGGCGCTGGAACCTGGTTGCTGCGCCTTCTCTTTGTCCATGTGCACACACACGATTCCTCAGCGAAAACCATGCAGAAACCTTTCCACGAGCACCCAGGGATGTGCACCCAGCACCACGTGCACGCACACGCAGCTAGAGAAAAGCACCTACCTTTTCACACACTGATGCCTAAGCAAACGCGTGGCCACACACACGCACACATCCGCAAGCGCGCCTACTCCCATCTATTGAGGGAAAGACGGACGAGCTCTTTGGTTGCTCTTCACAGGCTTGTCCCTGATCTATAGCTGAGGGCAAACACTTGTGTGCTTGTGGGAGAGCCTGTGTCTTTCCTGGAAGCGTTTGGGAGTTTTGCTCAGACGCGTGTTTCCTCAAGTTCAAGAATCAAGATCTAGGATACCTGCAGACAGGTGCCTGTTTGTGTGGAGACAGTCTGTTTGAAACTGTGTTCCTCAGCGCCCGCTCTTTCTCCCCGTCGCTCCACACGCCTGGGAGTCCCTTTCTTTCTCTCCACAAGCACGTGTGTTGACTTCGTCGCACATGTGCATCTGCACAAGCGTTGAGCTCAGCAGAGCGTGTCTCTTGACACTTGATGTGCGTTGGCTGTGTCTGCCTGCTCCAGTGAAGAGAGAAACGGGAAATCATCTTGGTAGAGGCAACAAAGCAAAAGCGAGGCAGGATTGACATCTGCTCAACAGAGACGGATTCCCTGCGCTGACACAGTTCACAGTTACACGAGAAGCAATCTGAGCGGTCCGTCGACCGGAGACGTGTTTCCCAAGAGGTCGTTTAGCGAGTGAACAGCAGTGTGCGCGACTTTCAGGAGTGTGCCTGGAAAGTGCCAGAATCACCAGGAGCATCTGTGCAAAAGCTGCTGCCTCTGTGACCGCATTGAGGCACGTTCGCGTGTCTGCGAGTATATAGACGGCTCTTTCGCGTTCACTCCGAGGGAAACGGTCCGCTATTGCTTCTGTGCGCACAGACGCGATTCCCTTGTCTCTTGCGAACACAGGGAACTCTGTGCATCCAAATCTACAGGCTAAGGACGCGTCTGCATATGTTTTGGTGAACAATCGAGTGTGCGTGTTCTGACAGCTGCCTCTATGCAGACGTCTCCACAGAGCCACTTCTGAATGCCCCGCAGCCCAGGACTGAATGGATACACTAACAAGTGCACCGGTGTGAGCAACCACATATGCAGAAGGACGTCTTTCATCTCACAGAAGCGCGAACGTCTTGGCGTTCAAGCACATGGCAGAAACAAGGTGTGAACAGATGAGCTGCTGCTATTTTCTCCGTTCGGCATGCTTCGTTGTAGCTCTCTTGCCGGTCGCCGGCTTAGCGGCTTGCTTTGCGCGACTAGCTCTGGGGAGAGAAGGAGATAGCGCCGGAAACCTCGCCTTTTGCCTTCTTCGGCGCTGGAACCTGGTTGCTGCGCCTTCTCTTTGTCCATGTGCACACACACGATTCCTCAGCGAAAACCATGCAGAAACCTTTCCACGAGCACCCAGGGATGTGCACCCAGCACCACGTGCACGCACACGCAGCTAGAGAAAAGCACCTACCTTTTCACACACTGATGCCTAAGCAAACGCGTGGCCACACACACGCACACATCCGCAAGCGCGCCTACTCCCATCTATTGAGGGAAAGACGGACGAGCTCTTTGGTTGCTCTTCACAGGCTTGTCCCTGATCTATAGCTGAGGGCAAACACTTGTGTGCTTGTGGGAGAGCCTGTGTCTTTCCTGGAAGCGTTTGGGAGTTTTGCTCAGACGCGTGTTTCCTCAAGTTCAAGAATCAAGATCTAGGATACCTGCAGACAGGTGCCTGTTTGTGTGGAGACAGTCTGTTTGAAACTGTGTTCCTCAGCGCCCGCTCTTTCTCCCCGTCGCTCCACACGCCTGGGAGTCCCTTTCTTTCTCTCCACAAGCACGTGTGTTGACTTCGTCGCACATGTGCATCTGCACAAGCGTTGAGCTCAGCAGAGCGTGTCTCTTGACACTTGATGTGCGTTGGCTGTGTCTGCCTGCTCCAGTGAAGAGAGAAACGGGAAATCATCTTGGTAGAGGCAACAAAGCAAAAGCGAGGCAGGATTGACATCTGCTCAACAGAGACGGATTCCCTGCGCTGACACAGTTCACAGTTACACGAGAAGCAATCTGAGCGGTCCGTCGACCGGAGACGTGTTTCCCAAGAGGTCGTTTAGCGAGTGAACAGCAGTGTGCGCGACTTTCAGGAGTGTGCCTGGAAAGTGCCAGAATCACCAGGAGCATCTGTGCAAAAGCTGCTGCCTCTGTGACCGCATTGAGGCACGTTCGCGTGTCTGCGAGTATATAGACGGCTCTTTCGCGTTCACTCCGAGGGAAACGGTCCGCTATTGCTTCTGTGCGCACAGACGCGATTCCCTTGTCTCTTGCGAACACAGGGAACTCTGTGCATCCAAATCTACAGGCTAAGGACGCGTCTGCATATGTTTTGGTGAACAATCGAGTGTGCGTGTTCTGACAGCTGCCTCTATGCAGACGTCTCCACAGAGCCACTTCTGAATGCCCCGCAGCCCAGGACTGAATGGATACACTAACAAGTGCACCGGTGTGAGCAACCACATATGCAGAAGGACGTCTTTCATCTCACAGAAGCGCGAACGTCTTGGCGTTCAAGCACATGGCAGAAACAAGGTGTGAACAGATGAGCTGCTGCTATTTTCTCCGTTCGGCATGCTTCGTTGTAGCTCTCTTGCCGGTCGCCGGCTTAGCGGCTTGCTTTGCGCGACTAGCTCTGGGGAGAGAAGGAGATAGCGCCGGAAACCTCGCCTTTTGCCTTCTTCGGCGCTGGAACCTGGTTGCTGCGCCTTCTCTTTGTCCATGTGCACACACACGATTCCTCAGCGAAAACCATGCAGAAACCTTTCCACGAGCACCCAGGGATGTGCACCCAGCACCACGTGCACGCACACGCAGCTAGAGAAAAGCACCTACCTTTTCACACACTGATGCCTAAGCAAACGCGTGGCCACACACACGCACACATCCGCAAGCGCGCCTACTCCCATCTATTGAGGGAAAGACGGACGAGCTCTTTGGTTGCTCTTCACAGGCTTGTCCCTGATCTATAGCTGAGGGCAAACACTTGTGTGCTTGTGGGAGAGCCTGTGTCTTTCCTGGAAGCGTTTGGGAGTTTTGCTCAGACGCGTGTTTCCTCAAGTTCAAGAATCAAGATCTAGGATACCTGCAGACAGGTGCCTGTTTGTGTGGAGACAGTCTGTTTGAAACTGTGTTCCTCAGCGCCCGCTCTTTCTCCCCGTCGCTCCACACGCCTGGGAGTCCCTTTCTTTCTCTCCACAAGCACGTGTGTTGACTTCGTCGCACATGTGCATCTGCACAAGCGTTGAGCTCAGCAGAGCGTGTCTCTTGACACTTGATGTGCGTTGGCTGTGTCTGCCTGCTCCAGTGAAGAGAGAAACGGGAAATCATCTTGGTAGAGGCAACAAAGCAAAAGCGAGGCAGGATTGACATCTGCTCAACAGAGACGGATTCCCTGCGCTGACACAGTTCACAGTTACACGAGAAGCAATCTGAGCGGTCCGTCGACCGGAGACGTGTTTCCCAAGAGGTCGTTTAGCGAGTGAACAGCAGTGTGCGCGACTTTCAGGAGTGTGCCTGGAAAGTGCCAGAATCACCAGGAGCATCTGTGCAAAAGCTGCTGCCTCTGTGACCGCATTGAGGCACGTTCGCGTGTCTGCGAGTATATAGACGGCTCTTTCGCGTTCACTCCGAGGGAAACGGTCCGCTATTGCTTCTGTGCGCACAGACGCGATTCCCTTGTCTCTTGCGAACACAGGGAACTCTGTGCATCCAAATCTACAGGCTAAGGACGCGTCTGCATATGTTTTGGTGAACAATCGAGTGTGCGTGTTCTGACAGCTGCCTCTATGCAGACGTCTCCACAGAGCCACTTCTGAATGCCCCGCAGCCCAGGACTGAATGGATACACTAACAAGTGCACCGGTGTGAGCAACCACATATGCAGAAGGACGTCTTTCATCTCACAGAAGCGCGAACGTCTTGGCGTTCAAGCACATGGCAGAAACAAGGTGTGAACAGATGAGCTGCTGCTATTTTCTCCGTTCGGCATGCTTCGTTGTAGCTCTCTTGCCGGTCGCCGGCTTAGCGGCTTGCTTTGCGCGACTAGCTCTGGGGAGAGAAGGAGATAGCGCCGGAAACCTCGCCTTTTGCCTTCTTCGGCGCTGGAACCTGGTTGCTGCGCCTTCTCTTTGTCCATGTGCACACACACGATTCCTCAGCGAAAACCATGCAGAAACCTTTCCACGAGCACCCAGGGATGTGCACCCAGCACCACGTGCACGCACACGCAGCTAGAGAAAAGCACCTACCTTTTCACACACTGATGCCTAAGCAAACGCGTGGCCACACACACGCACACATCCGCAAGCGCGCCTACTCCCATCTATTGAGGGAAAGACGGACGAGCTCTTTGGTTGCTCTTCACAGGCTTGTCCCTGATCTATAGCTGAGGGCAAACACTTGTGTGCTTGTGGGAGAGCCTGTGTCTTTCCTGGAAGCGTTTGGGAGTTTTGCTCAGACGCGTGTTTCCTCAAGTTCAAGAATCAAGATCTAGGATACCTGCAGACAGGTGCCTGTTTGTGTGGAGACAGTCTGTTTGAAACTGTGTTCCTCAGCGCCCGCTCTTTCTCCCCGTCGCTCCACACGCCTGGGAGTCCCTTTCTTTCTCTCCACAAGCACGTGTGTTGACTTCGTCGCACATGTGCATCTGCACAAGCGTTGAGCTCAGCAGAGCGTGTCTCTTGACACTTGATGTGCGTTGGCTGTGTCTGCCTGCTCCAGTGAAGAGAGAAACGGGAAATCATCTTGGTAGAGGCAACAAAGCAAAAGCGAGGCAGGATTGACATCTGCTCAACAGAGACGGATTCCCTGCGCTGACACAGTTCACAGTTACACGAGAAGCAATCTGAGCGGTCCGTCGACCGGAGACGTGTTTCCCAAGAGGTCGTTTAGCGAGTGAACAGCAGTGTGCGCGACTTTCAGGAGTGTGCCTGGAAAGTGCCAGAATCACCAGGAGCATCTGTGCAAAAGCTGCTGCCTCTGTGACCGCATTGAGGCACGTTCGCGTGTCTGCGAGTATATAGACGGCTCTTTCGCGTTCACTCCGAGGGAAACGGTCCGCTATTGCTTCTGTGCGCACAGACGCGATTCCCTTGTCTCTTGCGAACACAGGGAACTCTGTGCATCCAAATCTACAGGCTAAGGACGCGTCTGCATATGTTTTGGTGAACAATCGAGTGTGCGTGTTCTGACAGCTGCCTCTATGCAGACGTCTCCACAGAGCCACTTCTGAATGCCCCGCAGCCCAGGACTGAATGGATACACTAACAAGTGCACCGGTGTGAGCAACCACATATGCAGAAGGACGTCTTTCATCTCACAGAAGCGCGAACGTCTTGGCGTTCAAGCACATGGCAGAAACAAGGTGTGAACAGATGAGCTGCTGCTATTTTCTCCGTTCGGCATGCTTCGTTGTAGCTCTCTTGCCGGTCGCCGGCTTAGCGGCTTGCTTTGCGCGACTAGCTCTGGGGAGAGAAGGAGATAGCGCCGGAAACCTCGCCTTTTGCCTTCTTCGGCGCTGGAACCTGGTTGCTGCGCCTTCTCTTTGTCCATGTGCACACACACGATTCCTCAGCGAAAACCATGCAGAAACCTTTCCACGAGCACCCAGGGATGTGCACCCAGCACCACGTGCACGCACACGCAGCTAGAGAAAAGCACCTACCTTTTCACACACTGATGCCTAAGCAAACGCGTGGCCACACACACGCACACATCCGCAAGCGCGCCTACTCCCATCTATTGAGGGAAAGACGGACGAGCTCTTTGGTTGCTCTTCACAGGCTTGTCCCTGATCTATAGCTGAGGGCAAACACTTGTGTGCTTGTGGGAGAGCCTGTGTCTTTCCTGGAAGCGTTTGGGAGTTTTGCTCAGACGCGTGTTTCCTCAAGTTCAAGAATCAAGATCTAGGATACCTGCAGACAGGTGCCTGTTTGTGTGGAGACAGTCTGTTTGAAACTGTGTTCCTCAGCGCCCGCTCTTTCTCCCCGTCGCTCCACACGCCTGGGAGTCCCTTTCTTTCTCTCCACAAGCACGTGTGTTGACTTCGTCGCACATGTGCATCTGCACAAGCGTTGAGCTCAGCAGAGCGTGTCTCTTGACACTTGATGTGCGTTGGCTGTGTCTGCCTGCTCCAGTGAAGAGAGAAACGGGAAATCATCTTGGTAGAGGCAACAAAGCAAAAGCGAGGCAGGATTGACATCTGCTCAACAGAGACGGATTCCCTGCGCTGACACAGTTCACAGTTACACGAGAAGCAATCTGAGCGGTCCGTCGACCGGAGACGTGTTTCCCAAGAGGTCGTTTAGCGAGTGAACAGCAGTGTGCGCGACTTTCAGGAGTGTGCCTGGAAAGTGCCAGAATCACCAGGAGCATCTGTGCAAAAGCTGCTGCCTCTGTGACCGCATTGAGGCACGTTCGCGTGTCTGCGAGTATATAGACGGCTCTTTCGCGTTCACTCCGAGGGAAACGGTCCGCTATTGCTTCTGTGCGCACAGACGCGATTCCCTTGTCTCTTGCGAACACAGGGAACTCTGTGCATCCAAATCTACAGGCTAAGGACGCGTCTGCATATGTTTTGGTGAACAATCGAGTGTGCGTGTTCTGACAGCTGCCTCTATGCAGACGTCTCCACAGAGCCACTTCTGAATGCCCCGCAGCCCAGGACTGAATGGATACACTAACAAGTGCACCGGTGTGAGCAACCACATATGCAGAAGGACGTCTTTCATCTCACAGAAGCGCGAACGTCTTGGCGTTCAAGCACATGGCAGAAACAAGGTGTGAACAGATGAGCTGCTGCTATTTTCTCCGTTCGGCATGCTTCGTTGTAGCTCTCTTGCCGGTCGCCGGCTTAGCGGCTTGCTTTGCGCGACTAGCTCTGGGGAGAGAAGGAGATAGCGCCGGAAACCTCGCCTTTTGCCTTCTTCGGCGCTGGAACCTGGTTGCTGCGCCTTCTCTTTGTCCATGTGCACACACACGATTCCTCAGCGAAAACCATGCAGAAACCTTTCCACGAGCACCCAGGGATGTGCACCCAGCACCACGTGCACGCACACGCAGCTAGAGAAAAGCACCTACCTTTTCACACACTGATGCCTAAGCAAACGCGTGGCCACACACACGCACACATCCGCAAGCGCGCCTACTCCCATCTATTGAGGGAAAGACGGACGAGCTCTTTGGTTGCTCTTCACAGGCTTGTCCCTGATCTATAGCTGAGGGCAAACACTTGTGTGCTTGTGGGAGAGCCTGTGTCTTTCCTGGAAGCGTTTGGGAGTTTTGCTCAGACGCGTGTTTCCTCAAGTTCAAGAATCAAGATCTAGGATACCTGCAGACAGGTGCCTGTTTGTGTGGAGACAGTCTGTTTGAAACTGTGTTCCTCAGCGCCCGCTCTTTCTCCCCGTCGCTCCACACGCCTGGGAGTCCCTTTCTTTCTCTCCACAAGCACGTGTGTTGACTTCGTCGCACATGTGCATCTGCACAAGCGTTGAGCTCAGCAGAGCGTGTCTCTTGACACTTGATGTGCGTTGGCTGTGTCTGCCTGCTCCAGTGAAGAGAGAAACGGGAAATCATCTTGGTAGAGGCAACAAAGCAAAAGCGAGGCAGGATTGACATCTGCTCAACAGAGACGGATTCCCTGCGCTGACACAGTTCACAGTTACACGAGAAGCAATCTGAGCGGTCCGTCGACCGGAGACGTGTTTCCCAAGAGGTCGTTTAGCGAGTGAACAGCAGTGTGCGCGACTTTCAGGAGTGTGCCTGGAAAGTGCCAGAATCACCAGGAGCATCTGTGCAAAAGCTGCTGCCTCTGTGACCGCATTGAGGCACGTTCGCGTGTCTGCGAGTATATAGACGGCTCTTTCGCGTTCACTCCGAGGGAAACGGTCCGCTATTGCTTCTGTGCGCACAGACGCGATTCCCTTGTCTCTTGCGAACACAGGGAACTCTGTGCATCCAAATCTACAGGCTAAGGACGCGTCTGCATATGTTTTGGTGAACAATCGAGTGTGCGTGTTCTGACAGCTGCCTCTATGCAGACGTCTCCACAGAGCCACTTCTGAATGCCCCGCAGCCCAGGACTGAATGGATACACTAACAAGTGCACCGGTGTGAGCAACCACATATGCAGAAGGACGTCTTTCATCTCACAGAAGCGCGAACGTCTTGGCGTTCAAGCACATGGCAGAAACAAGGTGTGAACAGATGAGCTGCTGCTATTTTCTCCGTTCGGCATGCTTCGTTGTAGCTCTCTTGCCGGTCGCCGGCTTAGCGGCTTGCTTTGCGCGACTAGCTCTGGGGAGAGAAGGAGATAGCGCCGGAAACCTCGCCTTTTGCCTTCTTCGGCGCTGGAACCTGGTTGCTGCGCCTTCTCTTTGTCCATGTGCACACACACGATTCCTCAGCGAAAACCATGCAGAAACCTTTCCACGAGCACCCAGGGATGTGCACCCAGCACCACGTGCACGCACACGCAGCTAGAGAAAAGCACCTACCTTTTCACACACTGATGCCTAAGCAAACGCGTGGCCACACACACGCACACATCCGCAAGCGCGCCTACTCCCATCTATTGAGGGAAAGACGGACGAGCTCTTTGGTTGCTCTTCACAGGCTTGTCCCTGATCTATAGCTGAGGGCAAACACTTGTGTGCTTGTGGGAGAGCCTGTGTCTTTCCTGGAAGCGTTTGGGAGTTTTGCTCAGACGCGTGTTTCCTCAAGTTCAAGAATCAAGATCTAGGATACCTGCAGACAGGTGCCTGTTTGTGTGGAGACAGTCTGTTTGAAACTGTGTTCCTCAGCGCCCGCTCTTTCTCCCCGTCGCTCCACACGCCTGGGAGTCCCTTTCTTTCTCTCCACAAGCACGTGTGTTGACTTCGTCGCACATGTGCATCTGCACAAGCGTTGAGCTCAGCAGAGCGTGTCTCTTGACACTTGATGTGCGTTGGCTGTGTCTGCCTGCTCCAGTGAAGAGAGAAACGGGAAATCATCTTGGTAGAGGCAACAAAGCAAAAGCGAGGCAGGATTGACATCTGCTCAACAGAGACGGATTCCCTGCGCTGACACAGTTCACAGTTACACGAGAAGCAATCTGAGCGGTCCGTCGACCGGAGACGTGTTTCCCAAGAGGTCGTTTAGCGAGTGAACAGCAGTGTGCGCGACTTTCAGGAGTGTGCCTGGAAAGTGCCAGAATCACCAGGAGCATCTGTGCAAAAGCTGCTGCCTCTGTGACCGCATTGAGGCACGTTCGCGTGTCTGCGAGTATATAGACGGCTCTTTCGCGTTCACTCCGAGGGAAACGGTCCGCTATTGCTTCTGTGCGCACAGACGCGATTCCCTTGTCTCTTGCGAACACAGGGAACTCTGTGCATCCAAATCTACAGGCTAAGGACGCGTCTGCATATGTTTTGGTGAACAATCGAGTGTGCGTGTTCTGACAGCTGCCTCTATGCAGACGTCTCCACAGAGCCACTTCTGAATGCCCCGCAGCCCAGGACTGAATGGATACACTAACAAGTGCACCGGTGTGAGCAACCACATATGCAGAAGGACGTCTTTCATCTCACAGAAGCGCGAACGTCTTGGCGTTCAAGCACATGGCAGAAACAAGGTGTGAACAGATGAGCTGCTGCTATTTTCTCCGTTCGGCATGCTTCGTTGTAGCTCTCTTGCCGGTCGCCGGCTTAGCGGCTTGCTTTGCGCGACTAGCTCTGGGGAGAGAAGGAGATAGCGCCGGAAACCTCGCCTTTTGCCTTCTTCGGCGCTGGAACCTGGTTGCTGCGCCTTCTCTTTGTCCATGTGCACACACACGATTCCTCAGCGAAAACCATGCAGAAACCTTTCCACGAGCACCCAGGGATGTGCACCCAGCACCACGTGCACGCACACGCAGCTAGAGAAAAGCACCTACCTTTTCACACACTGATGCCTAAGCAAACGCGTGGCCACACACACGCACACATCCGCAAGCGCGCCTACTCCCATCTATTGAGGGAAAGACGGACGAGCTCTTTGGTTGCTCTTCACAGGCTTGTCCCTGATCTATAGCTGAGGGCAAACACTTGTGTGCTTGTGGGAGAGCCTGTGTCTTTCCTGGAAGCGTTTGGGAGTTTTGCTCAGACGCGTGTTTCCTCAAGTTCAAGAATCAAGATCTAGGATACCTGCAGACAGGTGCCTGTTTGTGTGGAGACAGTCTGTTTGAAACTGTGTTCCTCAGCGCCCGCTCTTTCTCCCCGTCGCTCCACACGCCTGGGAGTCCCTTTCTTTCTCTCCACAAGCACGTGTGTTGACTTCGTCGCACATGTGCATCTGCACAAGCGTTGAGCTCAGCAGAGCGTGTCTCTTGACACTTGATGTGCGTTGGCTGTGTCTGCCTGCTCCAGTGAAGAGAGAAACGGGAAATCATCTTGGTAGAGGCAACAAAGCAAAAGCGAGGCAGGATTGACATCTGCTCAACAGAGACGGATTCCCTGCGCTGACACAGTTCACAGTTACACGAGAAGCAATCTGAGCGGTCCGTCGACCGGAGACGTGTTTCCCAAGAGGTCGTTTAGCGAGTGAACAGCAGTGTGCGCGACTTTCAGGAGTGTGCCTGGAAAGTGCCAGAATCACCAGGAGCATCTGTGCAAAAGCTGCTGCCTCTGTGACCGCATTGAGGCACGTTCGCGTGTCTGCGAGTATATAGACGGCTCTTTCGCGTTCACTCCGAGGGAAACGGTCCGCTATTGCTTCTGTGCGCACAGACGCGATTCCCTTGTCTCTTGCGAACACAGGGAACTCTGTGCATCCAAATCTACAGGCTAAGGACGCGTCTGCATATGTTTTGGTGAACAATCGAGTGTGCGTGTTCTGACAGCTGCCTCTATGCAGACGTCTCCACAGAGCCACTTCTGAATGCCCCGCAGCCCAGGACTGAATGGATACACTAACAAGTGCACCGGTGTGAGCAACCACATATGCAGAAGGACGTCTTTCATCTCACAGAAGCGCGAACGTCTTGGCGTTCAAGCACATGGCAGAAACAAGGTGTGAACAGATGAGCTGCTGCTATTTTCTCCGTTCGGCATGCTTCGTTGTAGCTCTCTTGCCGGTCGCCGGCTTAGCGGCTTGCTTTGCGCGACTAGCTCTGGGGAGAGAAGGAGATAGCGCCGGAAACCTCGCCTTTTGCCTTCTTCGGCGCTGGAACCTGGTTGCTGCGCCTTCTCTTTGTCCATGTGCACACACACGATTCCTCAGCGAAAACCATGCAGAAACCTTTCCACGAGCACCCAGGGATGTGCACCCAGCACCACGTGCACGCACACGCAGCTAGAGAAAAGCACCTACCTTTTCACACACTGATGCCTAAGCAAACGCGTGGCCACACACACGCACACATCCGCAAGCGCGCCTACTCCCATCTATTGAGGGAAAGACGGACGAGCTCTTTGGTTGCTCTTCACAGGCTTGTCCCTGATCTATAGCTGAGGGCAAACACTTGTGTGCTTGTGGGAGAGCCTGTGTCTTTCCTGGAAGCGTTTGGGAGTTTTGCTCAGACGCGTGTTTCCTCAAGTTCAAGAATCAAGATCTAGGATACCTGCAGACAGGTGCCTGTTTGTGTGGAGACAGTCTGTTTGAAACTGTGTTCCTCAGCGCCCGCTCTTTCTCCCCGTCGCTCCACACGCCTGGGAGTCCCTTTCTTTCTCTCCACAAGCACGTGTGTTGACTTCGTCGCACATGTGCATCTGCACAAGCGTTGAGCTCAGCAGAGCGTGTCTCTTGACACTTGATGTGCGTTGGCTGTGTCTGCCTGCTCCAGTGAAGAGAGAAACGGGAAATCATCTTGGTAGAGGCAACAAAGCAAAAGCGAGGCAGGATTGACATCTGCTCAACAGAGACGGATTCCCTGCGCTGACACAGTTCACAGTTACACGAGAAGCAATCTGAGCGGTCCGTCGACCGGAGACGTGTTTCCCAAGAGGTCGTTTAGCGAGTGAACAGCAGTGTGCGCGACTTTCAGGAGTGTGCCTGGAAAGTGCCAGAATCACCAGGAGCATCTGTGCAAAAGCTGCTGCCTCTGTGACCGCATTGAGGCACGTTCGCGTGTCTGCGAGTATATAGACGGCTCTTTCGCGTTCACTCCGAGGGAAACGGTCCGCTATTGCTTCTGTGCGCACAGACGCGATTCCCTTGTCTCTTGCGAACACAGGGAACTCTGTGCATCCAAATCTACAGGCTAAGGACGCGTCTGCATATGTTTTGGTGAACAATCGAGTGTGCGTGTTCTGACAGCTGCCTCTATGCAGACGTCTCCACAGAGCCACTTCTGAATGCCCCGCAGCCCAGGACTGAATGGATACACTAACAAGTGCACCGGTGTGAGCAACCACATATGCAGAAGGACGTCTTTCATCTCACAGAAGCGCGCGAACGTCTTGGCGTTCAAGCACATGGCAGAAACAAGGTGTGAACAGATGAGCTGCTGCTATTTTCTCCGTTCGGCATGCTTCGTTGTAGCTCTCTTGCCGGTCGCCGGCTTAGCGGCTTGCTTTGCGCGACTAGCTCTGGGGAGAGAAGGAGATAGCGCCGGAAACCTCGCCTTTTGCCTTCTTCGGCGCTGGAACCTGGTTGCTGCGCCTTCTCTTTGTCCATGTGCACACACACGATTCCTCAGCGAAAACCATGCAGAAACCTTTCCACGAGCACCCAGGGATGTGCACCCAGCACCACGTGCACGCACACGCAGCTAGAGAAAAGCACCTACCTTTTCACACACTGATGCCTAAGCAAACGCGTGGCCACACACACGCACACATCCGCAAGCGCGCCTACTCCCATCTATTGAGGGAAAGACGGACGAGCTCTTTGGTTGCTCTTCACAGGCTTGTCCCTGATCTATAGCTGAGGGCAAACACTTGTGTGCTTGTGGGAGAGCCTGTGTCTTTCCTGGAAGCGTTTGGGAGTTTTGCTCAGACGCGTGTTTCCTCAAGTTCAAGAATCAAGATCTAGGATACCTGCAGACAGGTGCCTGTTTGTGTGGAGACAGTCTGTTTGAAACTGTGTTCCTCAGCGCCCGCTCTTTCTCCCCGTCGCTCCACACGCCTGGGAGTCCCTTTCTTTCTCTCCACAAGCACGTGTGTTGACTTCGTCGCACATGTGCATCTGCACAAGCGTTGAGCTCAGCAGAGCGTGTCTCTTGACACTTGATGTGCGTTGGCTGTGTCTGCCTGCTCCAGTGAAGAGAGAAACGGGAAATCATCTTGGTAGAGGCAACAAAGCAAAAGCGAGGCAGGATTGACATCTGCTCAACAGAGACGGATTCCCTGCGCTGACACAGTTCACAGTTACACGAGAAGCAATCTGAGCGGTCCGTCGACCGGAGACGTGTTTCCCAAGAGGTCGTTTAGCGAGTGAACAGCAGTGTGCGCGACTTTCAGGAGTGTGCCTGGAAAGTGCCAGAATCACCAGGAGCATCTGTGCAAAAGCTGCTGCCTCTGTGACCGCATTGAGGCACGTTCGCGTGTCTGCGAGTATATAGACGGCTCTTTCGCGTTCACTCCGAGGGAAACGGTCCGCTATTGCTTCTGTGCGCACAGACGCGATTCCCTTGTCTCTTGCGAACACAGGGAACTCTGTGCATCCAAATCTACAGGCTAAGGACGCGTCTGCATATGTTTTGGTGAACAATCGAGTGTGCGTGTTCTGACAGCTGCCTCTATGCAGACGTCTCCACAGAGCCACTTCTGAATGCCCCGCAGCCCAGGACTGAATGGATACACTAACAAGTGCACCGGTGTGAGCAACCACATATGCAGAAGGACGTCTTTCATCTCACAGAAGCGCGAACGTCTTGGCGTTCAAGCACATGGCAGAAACAAGGTGTGAACAGATGAGCTGCTGCTATTTTCTCCGTTCGGCATGCTTCGTTGTAGCTCTCTTGCCGGTCGCCGGCTTAGCGGCTTGCTTTGCGCGACTAGCTCTGGGGAGAGAAGGAGATAGCGCCGGAAACCTCGCCTTTTGCCTTCTTCGGCGCTGGAACCTGGTTGCTGCGCCTTCTCTTTGTCCATGTGCACACACACGATTCCTCAGCGAAAACCATGCAGAAACCTTTCCACGAGCACCCAGGGATGTGCACCCAGCACCACGTGCACGCACACGCAGCTAGAGAAAAGCACCTACCTTTTCACACACTGATGCCTAAGCAAACGCGTGGCCACACACACGCACACATCCGCAAGCGCGCCTACTCCCATCTATTGAGGGAAAGACGGACGAGCTCTTTGGTTGCTCTTCACAGGCTTGTCCCTGATCTATAGCTGAGGGCAAACACTTGTGTGCTTGTGGGAGAGCCTGTGTCTTTCCTGGAAGCGTTTGGGAGTTTTGCTCAGACGCGTGTTTCCTCAAGTTCAAGAATCAAGATCTAGGATACCTGCAGACAGGTGCCTGTTTGTGTGGAGACAGTCTGTTTGAAACTGTGTTCCTCAGCGCCCGCTCTTTCTCCCCGTCGCTCCACACGCCTGGGAGTCCCTTTCTTTCTCTCCACAAGCACGTGTGTTGACTTCGTCGCACATGTGCATCTGCACAAGCGTTGAGCTCAGCAGAGCGTGTCTCTTGACACTTGATGTGCGTTGGCTGTGTCTGCCTGCTCCAGTGAAGAGAGAAACGGGAAATCATCTTGGTAGAGGCAACAAAGCAAAAGCGAGGCAGGATTGACATCTGCTCAACAGAGACGGATTCCCTGCGCTGACACAGTTCACAGTTACACGAGAAGCAATCTGAGCGGTCCGTCGACCGGAGACGTGTTTCCCAAGAGGTCGTTTAGCGAGTGAACAGCAGTGTGCGCGACTTTCAGGAGTGTGCCTGGAAAGTGCCAGAATCACCAGGAGCATCTGTGCAAAAGCTGCTGCCTCTGTGACCGCATTGAGGCACGTTCGCGTGTCTGCGAGTATATAGACGGCTCTTTCGCGTTCACTCCGAGGGAAACGGTCCGCTATTGCTTCTGTGCGCACAGACGCGATTCCCTTGTCTCTTGCGAACACAGGGAACTCTGTGCATCCAAATCTACAGGCTAAGGACGCGTCTGCATATGTTTTGGTGAACAATCGAGTGTGCGTGTTCTGACAGCTGCCTCTATGCAGACGTCTCCACAGAGCCACTTCTGAATGCCCCGCAGCCCAGGACTGAATGGATACACTAACAAGTGCACCGGTGTGAGCAACCACATATGCAGAAGGACGTCTTTCATCTCACAGAAGCGCGAACGTCTTGGCGTTCAAGCACATGGCAGAAACAAGGTGTGAACAGATGAGCTGCTGCTATTTTCTCCGTTCGGCATGCTTCGTTGTAGCTCTCTTGCCGGTCGCCGGCTTAGCGGCTTGCTTTGCGCGACTAGCTCTGGGGAGAGAAGGAGATAGCGCCGGAAACCTCGCCTTTTGCCTTCTTCGGCGCTGGAACCTGGTTGCTGCGCCTTCTCTTTGTCCATGTGCACACACACGATTCCTCAGCGAAAACCATGCAGAAACCTTTCCACGAGCACCCAGGGATGTGCACCCAGCACCACGTGCACGCACACGCAGCTAGAGAAAAGCACCTACCTTTTCACACACTGATGCCTAAGCAAACGCGTGGCCACACACACGCACACATCCGCAAGCGCGCCTACTCCCATCTATTGAGGGAAAGACGGACGAGCTCTTTGGTTGCTCTTCACAGGCTTGTCCCTGATCTATAGCTGAGGGCAAACACTTGTGTGCTTGTGGGAGAGCCTGTGTCTTTCCTGGAAGCGTTTGGGAGTTTTGCTCAGACGCGTGTTTCCTCAAGTTCAAGAATCAAGATCTAGGATACCTGCAGACAGGTGCCTGTTTGTGTGGAGACAGTCTGTTTGAAACTGTGTTCCTCAGCGCCCGCTCTTTCTCCCCGTCGCTCCACACGCCTGGGAGTCCCTTTCTTTCTCTCCACAAGCACGTGTGTTGACTTCGTCGCACATGTGCATCTGCACAAGCGTTGAGCTCAGCAGAGCGTGTCTCTTGACACTTGATGTGCGTTGGCTGTGTCTGCCTGCTCCAGTGAAGAGAGAAACGGGAAATCATCTTGGTAGAGGCAACAAAGCAAAAGCGAGGCAGGATTGACATCTGCTCAACAGAGACGGATTCCCTGCGCTGACACAGTTCACAGTTACACGAGAAGCAATCTGAGCGGTCCGTCGACCGGAGACGTGTTTCCCAAGAGGTCGTTTAGCGAGTGAACAGCAGTGTGCGCGACTTTCAGGAGTGTGCCTGGAAAGTGCCAGAATCACCAGGAGCATCTGTGCAAAAGCTGCTGCCTCTGTGACCGCATTGAGGCACGTTCGCGTGTCTGCGAGTATATAGACGGCTCTTTCGCGTTCACTCCGAGGGAAACGGTCCGCTATTGCTTCTGTGCGCACAGACGCGATTCCCTTGTCTCTTGCGAACACAGGGAACTCTGTGCATCCAAATCTACAGGCTAAGGACGCGTCTGCATATGTTTTGGTGAACAATCGAGTGTGCGTGTTCTGACAGCTGCCTCTATGCAGACGTCTCCACAGAGCCACTTCTGAATGCCCCGCAGCCCAGGACTGAATGGATACACTAACAAGTGCACCGGTGTGAGCAACCACATATGCAGAAGGACGTCTTTCATCTCACAGAAGCGCGAACGTCTTGGCGTTCAAGCACATGGCAGAAACAAGGTGTGAACAGATGAGCTGCTGCTATTTTCTCCGTTCGGCATGCTTCGTTGTAGCTCTCTTGCCGGTCGCCGGCTTAGCGGCTTGCTTTGCGCGACTAGCTCTGGGGAGAGAAGGAGATAGCGCCGGAAACCTCGCCTTTTGCCTTCTTCGGCGCTGGAACCTGGTTGCTGCGCCTTCTCTTTGTCCATGTGCACACACACGATTCCTCAGCGAAAACCATGCAGAAACCTTTCCACGAGCACCCAGGGATGTGCACCCAGCACCACGTGCACGCACACGCAGCTAGAGAAAAGCACCTACCTTTTCACACACTGATGCCTAAGCAAACGCGTGGCCACACACACGCACACATCCGCAAGCGCGCCTACTCCCATCTATTGAGGGAAAGACGGACGAGCTCTTTGGTTGCTCTTCACAGGCTTGTCCCTGATCTATAGCTGAGGGCAAACACTTGTGTGCTTGTGGGAGAGCCTGTGTCTTTCCTGGAAGCGTTTGGGAGTTTTGCTCAGACGCGTGTTTCCTCAAGTTCAAGAATCAAGATCTAGGATACCTGCAGACAGGTGCCTGTTTGTGTGGAGACAGTCTGTTTGAAACTGTGTTCCTCAGCGCCCGCTCTTTCTCCCCGTCGCTCCACACGCCTGGGAGTCCCTTTCTTTCTCTCCACAAGCACGTGTGTTGACTTCGTCGCACATGTGCATCTGCACAAGCGTTGAGCTCAGCAGAGCGTGTCTCTTGACACTTGATGTGCGTTGGCTGTGTCTGCCTGCTCCAGTGAAGAGAGAAACGGGAAATCATCTTGGTAGAGGCAACAAAGCAAAAGCGAGGCAGGATTGACATCTGCTCAACAGAGACGGATTCCCTGCGCTGACACAGTTCACAGTTACACGAGAAGCAATCTGAGCGGTCCGTCGACCGGAGACGTGTTTCCCAAGAGGTCGTTTAGCGAGTGAACAGCAGTGTGCGCGACTTTCAGGAGTGTGCCTGGAAAGTGCCAGAATCACCAGGAGCATCTGTGCAAAAGCTGCTGCCTCTGTGACCGCATTGAGGCACGTTCGCGTGTCTGCGAGTATATAGACGGCTCTTTCGCGTTCACTCCGAGGGAAACGGTCCGCTATTGCTTCTGTGCGCACAGACGCGATTCCCTTGTCTCTTGCGAACACAGGGAACTCTGTGCATCCAAATCTACAGGCTAAGGACGCGTCTGCATATGTTTTGGTGAACAATCGAGTGTGCGTGTTCTGACAGCTGCCTCTATGCAGACGTCTCCACAGAGCCACTTCTGAATGCCCCGCAGCCCAGGACTGAATGGATACACTAACAAGTGCACCGGTGTGAGCAACCACATATGCAGAAGGACGTCTTTCATCTCACAGAAGCGCGAACGTCTTGGCGTTCAAGCACATGGCAGAAACAAGGTGTGAACAGATGAGCTGCTGCTATTTTCTCCGTTCGGCATGCTTCGTTGTAGCTCTCTTGCCGGTCGCCGGCTTAGCGGCTTGCTTTGCGCGACTAGCTCTGGGGAGAGAAGGAGATAGCGCCGGAAACCTCGCCTTTTGCCTTCTTCGGCGCTGGAACCTGGTTGCTGCGCCTTCTCTTTGTCCATGTGCACACACACGATTCCTCAGCGAAAACCATGCAGAAACCTTTCCACGAGCACCCAGGGATGTGCACCCAGCACCACGTGCACGCACACGCAGCTAGAGAAAAGCACCTACCTTTTCACACACTGAAGCCTAAGCAAACGCGTGGCCACACACACGCACACATCCGCAAGCGCGCCTACTCCCATCTATTGAGGGAAAGACGGACGAGCTCTTTGGTTGCTCTTCACAGGCTTGTCCCTGATCTATAGCTGAGGGCAAACACTTGTGTGCTTGTGGGAGAGCCTGTGTCTTTCCTGGAAGCGTTTGGGAGTTTTGCTCAGACGCGTGTTTCCTCAAGTTCAAGAATCAAGATCTAGGATACCTGCAGACAGGTGCCTGTTTGTGTGGAGACAGTCTGTTTGAAACTGTGTTCCTCAGCGCCCGCTCTTTCTCCCCGTCGCTCCACACGCCTGGGAGTCCCTTTCTTTCTCTCCACAAGCACGTGTGTTGACTTCGTCGCACATGTGCATCTGCACAAGCGTTGAGCTCAGCAGAGCGTGTCTCTTGACACTTGATGTGCGTTGGCTGTGTCTGCCTGCTCCAGTGAAGAGAGAAACGGGAAATCATCTTGGTAGAGGCAACAAAGCAAAAGCGAGGCAGGATTGACATCTGCTCAACAGAGACGGATTCCCTGCGCTGACACAGTTCACAGTTACACGAGAAGCAATCTGAGCGGTCCGTCGACCGGAGACGTGTTTCCCAAGAGGTCGTTTAGCGAGTGAACAGCAGTGTGCGCGACTTTCAGGAGTGTGCCTGGAAAGTGCCAGAATCACCAGGAGCATCTGTGCAAAAGCTGCTGCCTCTGTGACCGCATTGAGGCACGTTCGCGTGTCTGCGAGTATATAGACGGCTCTTTCGCGTTCACTCCGAGGGAAACGGTCCGCTATTGCTTCTGTGCGCACAGACGCGATTCCCTTGTCTCTTGCGAACACAGGGAACTCTGTGCATCCAAATCTACAGGCTAAGGACGCGTCTGCATATGTTTTGGTGAACAATCGAGTGTGCGTGTTCTGACAGCTGCCTCTATGCAGACGTCTCCACAGAGCCACTTCTGAATGCCCCGCAGCCCAGGACTGAATGGATACACTAACAAGTGCACCGGTGTGAGCAACCACATATGCAGAAGGACGTCTTTCATCTCACAGAAGCGCGAACGTCTTGGCGTTCAAGCACATGGCAGAAACAAGGTGTGAACAGATGAGCTGCTGCTATTTTCTCCGTTCGGCATGCTTCGTTGTAGCTCTCTTGCCGGTCGCCGGCTTAGCGGCTTGCTTTGCGCGACTAGCTCTGGGGAGAGAAGGAGATAGCGCCGGAAACCTCGCCTTTTGCCTTCTTCGGCGCTGGAACCTGGTTGCTGCGCCTTCTCTTTGTCCATGTGCACACACACGATTCCTCAGCGAAAACCATGCAGAAACCTTTCCACGAGCACCCAGGGATGTGCACCCAGCACCACGTGCACGCACACGCAGCTAGAGAAAAGCACCTACCTTTTCACACACTGATGCCTAAGCAAACGCGTGGCCACACACACGCACACATCCGCAAGCGCGCCTACTCCCATCTATTGAGGGAAAGACGGACGAGCAACGTCCTGACAGGCTTGAGGGGAAAAACGTCCGTTGACGGTTGGCGTACTGCACGCCCGCCTACGGGGCTGCAGGGGAATCCACATTTGGAAGGTACCTGAAGATGTGCGCCTGTTCTTGGAGCTCCGCTAGTAGGGTAGCAAAGACACTCGTAGGCAGTACTGAATGCTGCTCCGTGCTACTTCTCCTCCGCTGGCAAATGCTTCACAGTCGCCCTAGGAAAGACGTTTAACAATCGATCTCCAAGAGGAACGAAACACATGATGCCATAAGGCGAAAGAATAGCAGGGCATCTCTTCACAGGCTTGTCCCTGATCTATAGCTGAGGGCAAACACTTGTGTGCTTGTGGGAGAGCCTGTGTCTTTCCTGGAAGCGTTTGGGAGTTTTGCTCAGACGCGTGTTTCCTCAAGTTCAAGAATCAAGATCTAGGATACCTGCAGACAGGTGCCTGTTTGTGTGGAGACAGTCTGTTTGAAACTGTGTTCCTCAGCGCCCGCTCTTTCTCCCCGTCGCTCCACACGCCTGGGAGTCCCTTTCTTTCTCTCCACAAGCACGTGTGTTGACTTCGTCGCACATGTGCATCTGCACAAGCGTTGAGCTCAGCAGAGCGTGTCTCTTGACACTTGATGTGCGTTGGCTGTGTCTGCCTGCTCCAGTGAAGAGAGAAACGGGAAATCATCTTGGTAGAGGCAACAAAGCAAAAGCGAGGCAGGATTGACATCTGCTCAACAGAGACGGATTCCCTGCGCTGACACAGTTCACAGTTACACGAGAAGCAATCTGAGCGGTCCGTCGACCGGAGACGTGTTTCCCAAGAGGTCGTTTAGCGAGTGAACAGCAGTGTGCGCGACTTTCAGGAGTGTGCCTGGAAAGTGCCAGAATCACCAGGAGCATCTGTGCAAAAGCTGCTGCCTCTGTGACCGCATTGAGGCACGTTCGCGTGTCTGCGAGTATATAGACGGCTCTTTCGCGTTCACTCCGAGGGAAACGGTCCGCTATTGCTTCTGTGCGCACAGACGCGATTCCCTTGTCTCTTGCGAACACAGGGAACTCTGTGCATCCAAATCTACAGGCTAAGGACGCGTCTGCATATGTTTTGGTGAACAATCGAGTGTGCGTGTTCTGACAGCTGCCTCTATGCAGACGTCTCCACAGAGCCACTTCTGAATGCCCCGCAGCCCAGGACTGAATGGATACACTAACAAGTGCACCGGTGTGAGCAACCACATATGCAGAAGGACGTCTTTCATCTCACAGAAGCGCGAACGTCTTGGCGTTCAAGCACATGGCAGAAACAAGGTGTGAACAGATGAGCTGCTGCTATTTTCTCCGTTCGGCATGCTTCGTTGTAGCTCTCTTGCCGGTCGCCGGCTTAGCGGCTTGCTTTGCGCGACTAGCTCTGGGGAGAGAAGGAGATAGCGCCGGAAACCTCGCCTTTTGCCTTCTTCGGCGCTGGAACCTGGTTGCTGCGCCTTCTCTTTGTCCATGTGCACACACACGATTCCTCAGCGAAAACCATGCAGAAACCTTTCCACGAGCACCCAGGGATGTGCACCCAGCACCACGTGCACGCACACGCAGCTAGAGAAAAGCACCTACCTTTTCACACACTGATGCCTAAGCAAACGCGTGGCCACACACACGCACACATCCGCAAGCGCGCCTACTCCCATCTATTGAGGGAAAGACGGACGAGCTCTTTGGTTGCTCTTCACAGGCTTGTCCCTGATCTATAGCTGAGGGCAAACACTTGTGTGCTTGTGGGAGAGCCTGTGTCTTTCCTGGAAGCGTTTGGGAGTTTTGCTCAGACGCGTGTTTCCTCAAGTTCAAGAATCAAGATCTAGGATACCTGCAGACAGGTGCCTGTTTGTGTGGAGACAGTCTGTTTGAAACTGTGTTCCTCAGCGCCCGCTCTTTCTCCCCGTCGCTCCACACGCCTGGGAGTCCCTTTCTTTCTCTCCACAAGCACGTGTGTTGACTTCGTCGCACATGTGCATCTGCACAAGCGTTGAGCTCAGCAGAGCGTGTCTCTTGACACTTGATGTGCGTTGGCTGTGTCTGCCTGCTCCAGTGAAGAGAGAAACGGGAAATCATCTTGGTAGAGGCAACAAAGCAAAAGCGAGGCAGGATTGACATCTGCTCAACAGAGACGGATTCCCTGCGCTGACACAGTTCACAGTTACACGAGAAGCAATCTGAGCGGTCCGTCGACCGGAGACGTGTTTCCCAAGAGGTCGTTTAGCGAGTGAACAGCAGTGTGCGCGACTTTCAGGAGTGTGCCTGGAAAGTGCCAGAATCACCAGGAGCATCTGTGCAAAAGCTGCTGCCTCTGTGACCGCATTGAGGCACGTTCGCGTGTCTGCGAGTATATAGACGGCTCTTTCGCGTTCACTCCGAGGGAAACGGTCCGCTATTGCTTCTGTGCGCACAGACGCGATTCCCTTGTCTCTTGCGAACACAGGGAACTCTGTGCATCCAAATCTACAGGCTAAGGACGCGTCTGCATATGTTTTGGTGAACAATCGAGTGTGCGTGTTCTGACAGCTGCCTCTATGCAGACGTCTCCACAGAGCCACTTCTGAATGCCCCGCAGCCCAGGACTGAATGGATACACTAACAAGTGCACCGGTGTGAGCAACCACATATGCAGAAGGACGTCTTTCATCTCACAGAAGCGCGAACGTCTTGGCGTTCAAGCACATGGCAGAAACAAGGTGTGAACAGATGAGCTGCTGCTATTTTCTCCGTTCGGCATGCTTCGTTGTAGCTCTCTTGCCGGTCGCCGGCTTAGCGGCTTGCTTTGCGCGACTAGCTCTGGGGAGAGAAGGAGATAGCGCCGGAAACCTCGCCTTTTGCCTTCTTCGGCGCTGGAACCTGGTTGCTGCGCCTTCTCTTTGTCCATGTGCACACACACGATTCCTCAGCGAAAACCATGCAGAAACCTTTCCACGAG
Organism: Patagioenas fasciata; assembly: GCF_037038585.1. Classification (NCBI taxonomy): domain Eukaryota; kingdom Metazoa; phylum Chordata; class Aves; order Columbiformes; family Columbidae; genus Patagioenas; species Patagioenas fasciata. Next base: position 26,483 of record NW_027288631.1, read on the forward strand.
CACCCAGGGATGTGCACCCAGCACCACGTGCACGCACACGCAGCTAGAGAAAAGCACCTACCTTTTCACACACTGATGCCTAAGCAAACGCGTGGCCACACACACGCACACATCCGCAAGCGCGCCTACTCCCATCTATTGAGGGAAAGACGGACGAGCTCTTTGGTTGCTCTTCACAGGCTTGTCCCTGATCTATAGCTGAGGGCAAACACTTGTGTGCTTGTGGGAGAGCCTGTGTCTTTCCTGGAAGCGTTTGGGAGTTTTGCTCAGACGCGTGTTTCCTCAAGTTCAAGAATCAAGATCTAGGATACCTGCAGACAGGTGCCTGTTTGTGTGGAGACAGTCTGTTTGAAACTGTGTTCCTCAGCGCCCGCTCTTTCTCCCCGTCGCTCCACACGCCTGGGAGTCCCTTTCTTTCTCTCCACAAGCACGTGTGTTGACTTCGTCGCACATGTGCATCTGCACAAGCGTTGAGCTCAGCAGAGCGTGTCTCTTGACACTTGATGTGCGTTGGCTGTGTCTGCGTGCTCCAGTGAAGAGAGAAACGGGAAATCATCTTGGTAGAGGCAACAAAGCAAAAGCGAGGCAGGATTGACATCTGCTCAACAGAGACGGATTCCCTGCGCTGACACAGTTCACAGTTACACGAGAAGCAATCTGAGCGGTCCGTCGACCGGAGACGTGTTTCCCAAGAGGTCGTTTAGCGAGTGAACAGCAGTGTGCGCGACTTTCAGGAGTGTGCCTGGAAAGTGCCAGAATCACCAGGAGCATCTGTGCAAAAGCTGCTGCCTCTGTGACCGCATTGAGGCACGTTCGCGTGTCTGCGAGTATATAGACGGCTCTTTCGCGTTCACTCCGAGGGAAACGGTCCGCTATTGCTTCTGTGCGCACAGACGCGATTCCCTTGTCTCTTGCGAACACAGGGAACTCTGTGCATCCAAATCTACAGGCTAAGGACGCGTCTGCATATGTTTTGGTGAACAATCGAGTGTGCGTGTTCTGACAGCTGCCTCTATGCAGACGTCTCCACAGAGCCACTTCTGAATGCCCCGCAGCCCAGGACTGAATGGATACACTAACAAGTGCACCGGTGTGAGCAACCACATATGCAGAAGGACGTCTTTCATCTCACAGAAGCGCGAACGTCTTGGCGTTCAAGCACATGGCAGAAACAAGGTGTGAACAGATGAGCTGCTGCTATTTTCTCCGTTCGGCATGCTTCGTTGTAGCTCTCTTGCCGGTCGCCGGCTTAGCGGCTTGCTTTGCGCGACTAGCTCTGGGGAGAGAAGGAGATAGCGCCGGAAACCTCGCCTTTTGCCTTCTTCGGCGCTGGAACCTGGTTGCTGCGCCTTCTCTTTGTCCATGTGCACACACACGATTCCTCAGCGAAAACCATGCAGAAACCTTTCCACGAGCACCCAGGGATGTGCACCCAGCACCACGTGCACGCACACGCAGCTAGAGAAAAGCACCTACCTTTTCACACACTGATGCCTAAGCAAACGCGTGGCCACACACACGCACACATCCGCAAGCGCGCCTACTCCCATCTATTGAGGGAAAGACGGACGAGCTCTTTGGTTGCTCTTCACAGGCTTGTCCCTGATCTATAGCTGAGGGCAAACACTTGTGTGCTTGTGGGAGAGCCTGTGTCTTTCCTGGAAGCGTTTGGGAGTTTTGCTCAGACGCGTGTTTCCTCAAGTTCAAGAATCAAGATCTAGGATACCTGCAGACAGGTGCCTGTTTGTGTGGAGACAGTCTGTTTGAAACTGTGTTCCTCAGCGCCCGCTCTTTCTCCCCGTCGCTCCACACGCCTGGGAGTCCCTTTCTTTCTCTCCACAAGCACGTGTGTTGACTTCGTCGCACATGTGCATCTGCACAAGCGTTGAGCTCAGCAGAGCGTGTCTCTTGACACTTGATGTGCGTTGGCTGTGTCTGCCTGCTCCAGTGAAGAGAGAAACGGGAAATCATCTTGGTAGAGGCAACAAAGCAAAAGCGAGGCAGGATTGACATCTGCTCAACAGAGACGGATTCCCTGCGCTGACACAGTTCACAGTTACACGAGAAGCAATCTGAGCGGTCCGTCGACCGGAGACGTGTTTCCCAAGAGGTCGTTTAGCGAGTGAACAGCAGTGTGCGCGACTTTCAGGAGTGTGCCTGGAAAGTGCCAGAATCACCAGGAGCATCTGTGCAAAAGCTGCTGCCTCTGTGACCGCATTGAGGCACGTTCGCGTGTCTGCGAGTATATAGACGGCTCTTTCGCGTTCACTCCGAGGGAAACGGTCCGCTATTGCTTCTGTGCGCACAGACGCGATTCCCTTGTCTCTTGCGAACACAGGGAACTCTGTGCATCCAAATCTACAGGCTAAGGACGCGTCTGCATATGTTTTGGTGAACAATCGAGTGTGCGTGTTCTGACAGCTGCCTCTATGCAGACGTCTCCACAGAGCCACTTCTGAATGCCCCGCAGCCCAGGACTGAATGGATACACTAACAAGTGCACCGGTGTGAGCAACCACATATGCAGAAGGACGTCTTTCATCTCACAGAAGCGCGAACGTCTTGGCGTTCAAGCACATGGCAGAAACAAGGTGTGAACAGATGAGCTGCTGCTATTTTCTCCGTTCGGCATGCTTCGTTGTAGCTCTCTTGCCGGTCGCCGGCTTAGCGGCTTGCTTTGCGCGACTAGCTCTGGGGAGAGAAGGAGATAGCGCCGGAAACCTCGCCTTTTGCCTTCTTCGGCGCTGGAACCTGGTTGCTGCGCCTTCTCTTTGTCCATGTGCACACACACGATTCCTCAGCGAAAACCATGCAGAAACCTTTCCACGAGCACCCAGGGATGTGCACCCAGCACCACGTGCACGCACACGCAGCTAGAGAAAAGCACCTACCTTTTCACACACTGATGCCTAAGCAAACGCGTGGCCACACACACGCACACATCCGCAAGCGCGCCTACTCCCATCTATTGAGGGAAAGACGGACGAGCTCTTTGGTTGCTCTTCACAGGCTTGTCCCTGATCTATAGCTGAGGGCAAACACTTGTGTGCTTGTGGGAGAGCCTGTGTCTTTCCTGGAAGCGTTTGGGAGTTTTGCTCAGACGCGTGTTTCCTCAAGTTCAAGAATCAAGATCTAGGATACCTGCAGACAGGTGCCTGTTTGTGTGGAGACAGTCTGTTTGAAACTGTGTTCCTCAGCGCCCGCTCTTTCTCCCCGTCGCTCCACACGCCTGGGAGTCCCTTTCTTTCTCTCCACAAGCACGTGTGTTGACTTCGTCGCACATGTGCATCTGCACAAGCGTTGAGCTCAGCAGAGCGTGTCTCTTGACACTTGATGTGCGTTGGCTGTGTCTGCCTGCTCCAGTGAAGAGAGAAACGGGAAATCATCTTGGTAGAGGCAACAAAGCAAAAGCGAGGCAGGATTGACATCTGCTCAACAGAGACGGATTCCCTGCGCTGACACAGTTCACAGTTACACGAGAAGCAATCTGAGCGGTCCGTCGACCGGAGACGTGTTTCCCAAGAGGTCGTTTAGCGAGTGAACAGCAGTGTGCGCGACTTTCAGGAGTGTGCCTGGAAAGTGCCAGAATCACCAGGAGCATCTGTGCAAAAGCTGCTGCCTCTGTGACCGCATTGAGGCACGTTCGCGTGTCTGCGAGTATATAGACGGCTCTTTCGCGTTCACTCCGAGGGAAACGGTCCGCTATTGCTTCTGTGCGCACAGACGCGATTCCCTTGTCTCTTGCGAACACAGGGAACTCTGTGCATCCAAATCTACAGGCTAAGGACGCGTCTGCATATGTTTTGGTGAACAATCGAGTGTGCGTGTTCTGACAGCTGCCTCTATGCAGACGTCTCCACAGAGCCACTTCTGAATGCCCCGCAGCCCAGGACTGAATGGATACACTAACAAGTGCACCGGTGTGAGCAACCACATATGCAGAAGGACGTCTTTCATCTCACAGAAGCGCGAACGTCTTGGCGTTCAAGCACATGGCAGAAACAAGGTGTGAACAGATGAGCTGCTGCTATTTTCTCCGTTCGGCATGCTTCGTTGTAGCTCTCTTGCCGGTCGCCGGCTTAGCGGCTTGCTTTGCGCGACTAGCTCTGGGGAGAGAAGGAGATAGCGCCGGAAACCTCGCCTTTTGCCTTCTTCGGCGCTGGAACCTGGTTGCTGCGCCTTCTCTTTGTCCATGTGCACACACACGATTCCTCAGCGAAAACCATGCAGAAACCTTTCCACGAGCACCCAGGGATGTGCACCCAGCACCACGTGCACGCACACGCAGCTAGAGAAAAGCACCTACCTTTTCACACACTGATGCCTAAGCAAACGCGTGGCCACACACACGCACACATCCGCAAGCGCGCCTACTCCCATCTATTGAGGGAAAGACGGACGAGCTCTTTGGTTGCTCTTCACAGGCTTGTCCCTGATCTATAGCTGAGGGCAAACACTTGTGTGCTTGTGGGAGAGCCTGTGTCTTTCCTGGAAGCGTTTGGGAGTTTTGCTCAGACGCGTGTTTCCTCAAGTTCAAGAATCAAGATCTAGGATACCTGCAGACAGGTGCCTGTTTGTGTGGAGACAGTCTGTTTGAAACTGTGTTCCTCAGCGCCCGCTCTTTCTCCCCGTCGCTCCACACGCCTGGGAGTCCCTTTCTTTCTCTCCACAAGCACGTGTGTTGACTTCGTCGCACATGTGCATCTGCACAAGCGTTGAGCTCAGCAGAGCGTGTCTCTTGACACTTGATGTGCGTTGGCTGTGTCTGCCTGCTCCAGTGAAGAGAGAAACGGGAAATCATCTTGGTAGAGGCAACAAAGCAAAAGCGAGGCAGGATTGACATCTGCTCAACAGAGACGGATTCCCTGCGCTGACACAGTTCACAGTTACACGAGAAGCAATCTGAGCGGTCCGTCGACCGGAGACGTGTTTCCCAAGAGGTCGTTTAGCGAGTGAACAGCAGTGTGCGCGACTTTCAGGAGTGTGCCTGGAAAGTGCCAGAATCACCAGGAGCATCTGTGCAAAAGCTGCTGCCTCTGTGACCGCATTGAGGCACGTTCGCGTGTCTGCGAGTATATAGACGGCTCTTTCGCGTTCACTCCGAGGGAAACGGTCCGCTATTGCTTCTGTGCGCACAGACGCGATTCCCTTGTCTCTTGCGAACACAGGGAACTCTGTGCATCCAAATCTACAGGCTAAGGACGCGTCTGCATATGTTTTGGTGAACAATCGAGTGTGCGTGTTCTGACAGCTGCCTCTATGCAGACGTCTCCACAGAGCCACTTCTGAATGCCCCGCAGCCCAGGACTGAATGGATACACTAACAAGTGCACCGGTGTGAGCAACCACATATGCAGAAGGACGTCTTTCATCTCACAGAAGCGCGAACGTCTTGGCGTTCAAGCACATGGCAGAAACAAGGTGTGAACAGATGAGCTGCTGCTATTTTCTCCGTTCGGCATGCTTCGTTGTAGCTCTCTTGCCGGTCGCCGGCTTAGCGGCTTGCTTTGCGCGACTAGCTCTGGGGAGAGAAGGAGATAGCGCCGGAAACCTCGCCTTTTGCCTTCTTCGGCGCTGGAACCTGGTTGCTGCGCCTTCTCTTTGTCCATGTGCACACACACGATTCCTCAGCGAAAACCATGCAGAAACCTTTCCACGAGCACCCAGGGATGTGCACCCAGCACCACGTGCACGCACACGCAGCTAGAGAAAAGCACCTACCTTTTCACACACTGATGCCTAAGCAAACGCGTGGCCACACACACGCACACATCCGCAAGCGCGCCTACTCCCATCTATTGAGGGAAAGACGGACGAGCTCTTTGGTTGCTCTTCACAGGCTTGTCCCTGATCTATAGCTGAGGGCAAACACTTGTGTGCTTGTGGGAGAGCCTGTGTCTTTCCTGGAAGCGTTTGGGAGTTTTGCTCAGACGCGTGTTTCCTCAAGTTCAAGAATCAAGATCTAGGATACCTGCAGACAGGTGCCTGTTTGTGTGGAGACAGTCTGTTTGAAACTGTGTTCCTCAGCGCCCGCTCTTTCTCCCCGTCGCTCCACACGCCTGGGAGTCCCTTTCTTTCTCTCCACAAGCACGTGTGTTGACTTCGTCGCACATGTGCATCTGCACAAGCGTTGAGCTCAGCAGAGCGTGTCTCTTGACACTTGATGTGCGTTGGCTGTGTCTGCCTGCTCCAGTGAAGAGAGAAACGGGAAATCATCTTGGTAGAGGCAACAAAGCAAAAGCGAGGCAGGATTGACATCTGCTCAACAGAGACGGATTCCCTGCGCTGACACAGTTCACAGTTACACGAGAAGCAATCTGAGCGGTCCGTCGACCGGAGACGTGTTTCCCAAGAGGTCGTTTAGCGAGTGAACAGCAGTGTGCGCGACTTTCAGGAGTGTGCCTGGAAAGTGCCAGAATCACCAGGAGCATCTGTGCAAAAGCTGCTGCCTCTGTGACCGCATTGAGGCACGTTCGCGTGTCTGCGAGTATATAGACGGCTCTTTCGCGTTCACTCCGAGGGAAACGGTCCGCTATTGCTTCTGTGCGCACAGACGCGATTCCCTTGTCTCTTGCGAACACAGGGAACTCTGTGCATCCAAATCTACAGGCTAAGGACGCGTCTGCATATGTTTTGGTGAACAATCGAGTGTGCGTGTTCTGACAGCTGCCTCTATGCAGACGTCTCCACAGAGCCACTTCTGAATGCCCCGCAGCCCAGGACTGAATGGATACACTAACAAGTGCACCGGTGTGAGCAACCACATATGCAGAAGGACGTCTTTCATCTCACAGAAGCGCGAACGTCTTGGCGTTCAAGCACATGGCAGAAACAAGGTGTGAACAGATGAGCTGCTGCTATTTTCTCCGTTCGGCATGCTTCGTTGTAGCTCTCTTGCCGGTCGCCGGCTTAGCGGCTTGCTTTGCGCGACTAGCTCTGGGGAGAGAAGGAGATAGCGCCGGAAACCTCGCCTTTTGCCTTCTTCGGCGCTGGAACCTGGTTGCTGCGCCTTCTCTTTGTCCATGTGCACACACACGATTCCTCAGCGAAAACCATGCAGAAACCTTTCCACGAGCACCCAGGGATGTGCACCCAGCACCACGTGCACGCACACGCAGCTAGAGAAAAGCACCTACCTTTTCACACACTGATGCCTAAGCAAACGCGTGGCCACACACACGCACACATCCGCAAGCGCGCCTACTCCCATCTATTGAGGGAAAGACGGACGAGCAACGTCCTGACAGGCTTGAGGGGAAAAACGTCCGTTGACGGTTGGCGTGCTGCACGCCCGCCTACGGGGCTGCAGGGGAATCCACATTTGGAAGGTACCTGAAGATGTGTGCCTGTTCTTGGAGCTCCGCTAGTAGGGTAGCAAAGACACTCGTAGGCAGTACTGAATGCTGCTCCGTGCTACTTCTCCTCCGCTGGCAAATGCTTCACAGTCGCCCTAGGAAAGACGTTTAACAATCGATCTCCAAGAGGAACGAAACACATGATGCCATAAGGCGAAAGAATAGCAGGGCATCTCTTCACAGGCTTGTCCCTGATCTATAGCTGAGGGCAAACACTTGTGTGCTTGTGGGAGAGCCTGTGTCTTTCCTGGAAGCGTTTGGGAGTTTTGCTCAGACGCGTGTTTCCTCAAGTTCAAGAATCAAGATCTAGGATACCTGCAGACAGGTGCCTGTTTGTGTGGAGACAGTCTGTTTGAAACTGTGTTCCTCAGCGCCCGCTCTTTCTCCCCGTCGCTCCACACGCCTGGGAGTCCCTTTCTTTCTCTCCACAAGCACGTGTGTTGACTTCGTCGCACATGTGCATCTGCACAAGCGTTGAGCTCAGCAGAGCGTGTCTCTTGACACTTGATGTGCGTTGGCTGTGTCTGCCTGCTCCAGTGAAGAGAGAAACGGGAAATCATCTTGGTAGAGGCAACAAAGCAAAAGCGAGGCAGGATTGACATCTGCTCAACAGAGACGGATTCCCTGCGCTGACACAGTTCACAGTTACACGAGAAGCAATCTGAGCGGTCCGTCGACCGGAGACGTGTTTCCCAAGAGGTCGTTTAGCGAGTGAACAGCAGTGTGCGCGACTTTCAGGAGTGTGCCTGGAAAGTGCCAGAATCACCAGGAGCATCTGTGCAAAAGCTGCTGCCTCTGTGACCGCATTGAGGCACGTTCGCGTGTCTGCGAGTATATAGACGGCTCTTTCGCGTTCACTCCGAGGGAAACGGTCCGCTATTGCTTCTGTGCGCACAGACGCGATTCCCTTGTCTCTTGCGAACACAGGGAACTCTGTGCATCCAAATCTACAGGCTAAGGACGCGTCTGCATATGTTTTGGTGAACAATCGAGTGTGCGTGTTCTGACAGCTGCCTCTATGCAGACGTCTCCACAGAGCCACTTCTGAATGCCCCGCAGCCCAGGACTGAATGGATACACTAACAAGTGCACCGGTGTGAGCAACCACATATGCAGAAGGACGTCTTTCATCTCACAGAAGCGCGAACGTCTTGGCGTTCAAGCACATGGCAGAAACAAGGTGTGAACAGATGAGCTGCTGCTATTTTCTCCGTTCGGCATGCTTCGTTGTAGCTCTCTTGCCGGTCGCCGGCTTAGCGGCTTGCTTTGCGCGACTAGCTCTGGGGAGAGAAGGAGATAGCGCCGGAAACCTCGCCTTTTGCCTTCTTCGGCGCTGGAACCTGGTTGCTGCGCCTTCTCTTTGTCCATGTGCACACACACGATTCCTCAGCGAAAACCATGCAGAAACCTTTCCACGAGCACCCAGGGATGTGCACCCAGCACCACGTGCACGCACACGCAGCTAGAGAAAAGCACCTACCTTTTCACACACTGATGCCTAAGCAAACGCGTGGCCACACACACGCACACATCCGCAAGCGCGCCTACTCCCATCTATTGAGGGAAAGACGGACGAGCTCTTTGGTTGCTCTTCACAGGCTTGTCCCTGATCTATAGCTGAGGGCAAACACTTGTGTGCTTGTGGGAGAGCCTGTGTCTTTCCTGGAAGCGTTTGGGAGTTTTGCTCAGACGCGTGTTTCCTCAAGTTCAAGAATCAAGATCTAGGATACCTGCAGACAGGTGCCTGTTTGTGTGGAGACAGTCTGTTTGAAACTGTGTTCCTCAGCGCCCGCTCTTTCTCCCCATCGCTCCACACGCCTGGGAGTCCCTTTCTTTCTCTCCACAAGCACGTGTGTTGACTTCGTCGCACATGTGCATCTGCACAAGCGTTGAGCTCAGCAGAGCGTGTCTCTTGACACTTGATGTGCGTTGGCTGTGTCTGCCTGCTCCAGTGAAGAGAGAAACGGGAAATCATCTTGGTAGAGGCAACAAAGCAAAAGCGAGGCAGGATTGACATCTGCTCAACAGAGACGGATTCCCTGCGCTGACACAGTTCACAGTTACACGAGAAGCAATCTGAGCGGTCCGTCGACCGGAGACGTGTTTCCCAAGAGGTCGTTTAGCGAGTGAACAGCAGTGTGCGCGACTTTCAGGAGTGTGCCTGGAAAGTGCCAGAATCACCAGGAGCATCTGTGCAAAAGCTGCTGCCTCTGTGACCGCATTGAGGCACGTTCGCGTGTCTGCGAGTATATAGACGGCTCTTTCGCGTTCACTCCGAGGGAAACGGTCCGCTATTGCTTCTGTGCGCACAGACGCGATTCCCTTGTCTCTTGCGAACACAGGGAACTCTGTGCATCCAAATCTACAGGCTAAGGACGCGTCTGCATATGTTTTGGTGAACAATCGAGTGTGCGTGTTCTGACAGCTGCCTCTATGCAGACGTCTCCACAGAGCCACTTCTGAATGCCCCGCAGCCCAGGACTGAATGGATACACTAACAAGTGCACCGGTGTGAGCAACCACATATGCAGAAGGACGTCTTTCATCTCACAGAAGCGCGAACGTCTTGGCGTTCAAGCACATGGCAGAAACAAGGTGTGAACAGATGAGCTGCTGCTATTTTCTCCGTTCGGCATGCTTCGTTGTAGCTCTCTTGCCGGTCGCCGGCTTAGCGGCTTGCTTTGCGCGACTAGCTCTGGGGAGAGAAGGAGATAGCGCCGGAAACCTCGCCTTTTGCCTTCTTCGGCGCTGGAACCTGGTTGCTGCGCCTTCTCTTTGTCCATGTGCACACACACGATTCCTCAGCGAAAACCATGCAGAAACCTTTCCACGAGCACCCAGGGATGTGCACCCAGCACCACGTGCACGCACACGCAGCTAGAGAAAAGCACCTACCTTTTCACACACTGATGCCTAAGCAAACGCGTGGCCACACACACGCACACATCCGCAAGCGCGCCTACTCCCATCTATTGAGGGAAAGACGGACGAGCTCTTTGGTTGCTCTTCACAGGCTTGTCCCTGATCTATAGCTGAGGGCAAACACTTGTGTGCTTGTGGGAGAGCCTGTGTCTTTCCTGGAAGCGTTTGGGAGTTTTGCTCAGACGCGTGTTTCCTCAAGTTCAAGAATCAAGATCTAGGATACCTGCAGACAGGTGCCTGTTTGTGTGGAGACAGTCTGTTTGAAACTGTGTTCCTCAGCGCCCGCTCTTTCTCCCCGTCGCTCCACACGCCTGGGAGTCCCTTTCTTTCTCTCCACAAGCACGTGTGTTGACTTCGTCGCACATGTGCATCTGCACAAGCGTTGAGCTCAGCAGAGCGTGTCTCTTGACACTTGATGTGCGTTGGCTGTGTCTGCCTGCTCCAGTGAAGAGAGAAACGGGAAATCATCTTGGTAGAGGCAACAAAGCAAAAGCGAGGCAGGATTGACATCTGCTCAACAGAGACGGATTCCCTGCGCTGACACAGTTCACAGTTACACGAGAAGCAATCTGAGCGGTCCGTCGACCGGAGACGTGTTTCCCAAGAGGTCGTTTAGCGAGTGAACAGCAGTGTGCGCGACTTTCAGGAGTGTGCCTGGAAAGTGCCAGAATCACCAGGAGCATCTGTGCAAAAGCTGCTGCCTCTGTGACCGCATTGAGGCACGTTCGCGTGTCTGCGAGTATATAGACGGCTCTTTCGCGTTCACTCCGAGGGAAACGGTCCGCTATTGCTTCTGTGCGCACAGACGCGATTCCCTTGTCTCTTGCGAACACAGGGAACTCTGTGCATCCAAATCTACAGGCTAAGGACGCGTCTGCATATGTTTTGGTGAACAATCGAGTGTGCGTGTTCTGACAGCTGCCTCTATGCAGACGTCTCCACAGAGCCACTTCTGAATGCCCCGCAGCCCAGGACTGAATGGATACACTAACAAGTGCACCGGTGTGAGCAACCACATATGCAGAAGGACGTCTTTCATCTCACAGAAGCGCGAACGTCTTGGCGTTCAAGCACATGGCAGAAACAAGGTGTGAACAGATGAGCTGCTGCTATTTTCTCCGTTCGGCATGCTTCGTTGTAGCTCTCTTGCCGGTCGCCGGCTTAGCGGCTTGCTTTGCGCGACTAGCTCTGGGGAGAGAAGGAGATAGCGCCGGAAACCTCGCCTTTTGCCTTCTTCGGCGCTGGAACCTGGTTGCTGCGCCTTCTCTTTGTCCATGTGCACACACACGATTCCTCAGCGAAAACCATGCAGAAACCTTTCCACGAGCACCCAGGGATGTGCACCCAGCACCACGTGCACGCACACGCAGCTAGAGAAAAGCACCTACCTTTTCACACACTGATGCCTAAGCAAACGCGTGGCCACACACACGCACACATCCGCAAGCGCGCCTACTCCCATCTATTGAGGGAAAGACGGACGAGCTCTTTGGTTGCTCTTCACAGGCTTGTCCCTGATCTATAGCTGAGGGCAAACACTTGTGTGCTTGTGGGAGAGCCTGTGTCTTTCCTGGAAGCGTTTGGGAGTTTTGCTCAGACGCGTGTTTCCTCAAGTTCAAGAATCAAGATCTAGGATACCTGCAGACAGGTGCCTGTTTGTGTGGAGACAGTCTGTTTGAAACTGTGTTCCTCAGCGCCCGCTCTTTCTCCCCGTCGCTCCACACGCCTGGGAGTCCCTTTCTTTCTCTCCACAAGCACGTGTGTTGACTTCGTCGCACATGTGCATCTGCACAAGCGTTGAGCTCAGCAGAGCGTGTCTCTTGACACTTGATGTGCGTTGGCTGTGTCTGCCTGCTCCAGTGAAGAGAGAAACGGGAAATCATCTTGGTAGAGGCAACAAAGCAAAAGCGAGGCAGGATTGACATCTGCTCAACAGAGACGGATTCCCTGCGCTGACACAGTTCACAGTTACACGAGAAGCAATCTGAGCGGTCCGTCGACCGGAGACGTGTTTCCCAAGAGGTCGTTTAGCGAGTGAACAGCAGTGTGCGCGACTTTCAGGAGTGTGCCTGGAAAGTGCCAGAATCACGAGGAGCATCTGTGCAAAAGCTGCTGCCTCTGTGACCGCATTGAGGCACGTTCGCGTGTCTGCGAGTATATAGACGGCTCTTTCGCGTTCACTCCGAGGGAAACGGTCCGCTATTGCTTCTGTGCGCACAGACGCGATTCCCTTGTCTCTTGCGAACACAGGGAACTCTGTGCATCCAAATCTACAGGCTAAGGACGCGTCTGCATATGTTTTGGTGAACAATCGAGTGTGCGTGTTCTGACAGCTGCCTCTATGCAGACGTCTCCACAGAGCCACTTCTGAATGCCCCGCAGCCCAGGACTGAATGGATACACTAACAAGTGCACCGGTGTGAGCAACCACATATGCAGAAGGACGTCTTTCATCTCACAGAAGCGCGAACGTCTTGGCGTTCAAGCACATGGCAGAAACAAGGTGTGAACAGATGAGCTGCTGCTATTTTCTCCGTTCGGCATGCTTCGTTGTAGCTCTCTTGCCGGTCGCCGGCTTAGCGGCTTGCTTTGCGCGACTAGCTCTGGGGAGAGAAGGAGATAGCGCCGGAAACCTCGCCTTTTGCCTTCTTCGGCGCTGGAACCTGGTTGCTGCGCCTTCTCTTTGTCCATGTGCACACACACGATTCCTCAGCGAAAACCATGCAGAAACCTTTCCACGAGCACCCAGGGATGTGCACCCAGCACCACGTGCACGCACACGCAGCTAGAGAAAAGCACCTACCTTTTCACACACTGATGCCTAAGCAAACGCGTGGCCACACACACGCACACATCCGCAAGCGCGCCTACTCCCATCTATTGAGGGAAAGACGGACGAGCTCTTTGGTTGCTCTTCACAGGCTTGTCCCTGATCTATAGCTGAGGGCAAACACTTGTGTGCTTGTGGGAGAGCCTGTGTCTTTCCTGGAAGCGTTTGGGAGTTTTGCTCAGACGCGTGTTTCCTCAAGTTCAAGAATCAAGATCTAGGATACCTGCAGACAGGTGCCTGTTTGTGTGGAGACAGTCTGTTTGAAACTGTGTTCCTCAGCGCCCGCTCTTTCTCCCCGTCGCTCCACACGCCTGGGAGTCCCTTTCTTTCTCTCCACAAGCACGTGTGTTGACTTCGTCGCACATGTGCATCTGCACAAGCGTTGAGCTCAGCAGAGCGTGTCTCTTGACACTTGATGTGCGTTGGCTGTGTCTGCGTGCTCCAGTGAAGAGAGAAACGGGAAATCATCTTGGTAGAGGCAACAAAGCAAAAGCGAGGCAGGATTGACATCTGCTCAACAGAGACGGATTCCCTGCGCTGACACAGTTCACAGTTACACGAGAAGCAATCTGAGCGGTCCGTCGACCGGAGACGTGTTTCCCAAGAGGTCGTTTAGCGAGTGAACAGCAGTGTGCGCGACTTTCAGGAGTGTGCCTGGAAAGTGCCAGAATCACCAGGAGCATCTGTGCAAAAGCTGCTGCCTCTGTGACCGCATTGAGGCACGTTCGCGTGTCTGCGAGTATATAGACGGCTCTTTCGCGTTCACTCCGAGGGAAACGGTCCGCTATTGCTTCTGTGCGCACAGACGCGATTCCCTTGTCTCTTGCGAACACAGGGAACTCTGTGCATCCAAATCTACAGGCTAAGGACGCGTCTGCATATGTTTTGGTGAACAATCGAGTGTGCGTGTTCTGACAGCTGCCTCTATGCAGACGTCTCCACAGAGCCACTTCTGAATGCCCCGCAGCCCAGGACTGAATGGATACACTAACAAGTGCACCGGTGTGAGCAACCACATATGCAGAAGGACGTCTTTCATCTCACAGAAGCGCGAACGTCTTGGCGTTCAAGCACATGGCAGAAACAAGGTGTGAACAGATGAGCTGCTGCTATTTTCTCCGTTCGGCATGCTTCGTTGTAGCTCTCTTGCCGGTCGCCGGCTTAGCGGCTTGCTTTGCGCGACTAGCTCTGGGGAGAGAAGGAGATAGCGCCGGAAACCTCGCCTTTTGCCTTCTTCGGCGCTGGAACCTGGTTGCTGCGCCTTCTCTTTGTCCATGTGCACACACACGATTCCTCAGCGAAAACCATGCAGAAACCTTTCCACGAGCACCCAGGGATGTGCACCCAGCACCACGTGCACGCTCACGCAGCTAGAGAAAAGCACCTACCTTTTCACACACTGATGCCTAAGCAAACGCGTGGCCACACACACGCACACATCCGCAAGCGCGCCTACTCCCATCTATTGAGGGAAAGACGGACGAGCTCTTTGGTTGCTCTTCACAGGCTTGTCCCTGATCTATAGCTGAGGGCAAACACTTGTGTGCTTGTGGGAGAGCCTGTGTCTTTCCTGGAAGCGTTTGGGAGTTTTGCTCAGACGCGTGTTTCCTCAAGTTCAAGAATCAAGATCTAGGATACCTGCAGACAGGTGCCTGTTTGTGTGGAGACAGTCTGTTTGAAACTGTGTTCCTCAGCGCCCGCTCTTTCTCCCCGTCGCTCCACACGCCTGGGAGTCCCTTTCTTTCTCTCCACAAGCACGTGTGTTGACTTCGTCGCACATGTGCATCTGCACAAGCGTTGAGCTCAGCAGAGCGTGTCTCTTGACACTTGATGTGCGTTGGCTGTGTCTGCGTGCTCCAGTGAAGAGAGAAACGGGAAATCATCTTGGTAGAGGCAACAAAGCAAAAGCGAGGCAGGATTGACATCTGCTCAACAGAGACGGATTCCCTGCGCTGACACAGTTCACAGTTACACGAGAAGCAATCTGAGCGGTCCGTCGACCGGAGACGTGTTTCCCAAGAGGTCGTTTAGCGAGTGAACAGCAGTGTGCGCGACTTTCAGGAGTGTGCCTGGAAAGTGCCAGAATCACCAGGAGCATCTGTGCAAAAGCTGCTGCCTCTGTGACCGCATTGAGGCACGTTCGCGTGTCTGCGAGTATATAGACGGCTCTTTCGCGTTCACTCCGAGGGAAACGGTCCGCTATTGCTTCTGTGCGCACAGACGCGATTCCCTTGTCTCTTGCGAACACAGGGAACTCTGTGCATCCAAATCTACAGGCTAAGGACGCGTCTGCATATGTTTTGGTGAACAATCGAGTGTGCGTGTTCTGACAGCTGCCTCTATGCAGACGTCTCCACAGAGCCACTTCTGAATGCCCCGCAGCCCAGGACTGAATGGATACACTAACAAGTGCACCGGTGTGAGCAACCACATATGCAGAAGGACGTCTTTCATCTCACAGAAGCGCGAACGTCTTGGCGTTCAAGCACATGGCAGAAACAAGGTGTGAACAGATGAGCTGCTGCTATTTTCTCCGTTCGGCATGCTTCGTTGTAGCTCTCTTGCCGGTCGCCGGCTTAGCGGCTTGCTTTGCGCGACTAGCTCTGGGGAGAGAAGGAGATAGCGCCGGAAACCTCGCCTTTTGCCTTCTTCGGCGCTGGAACCTGGTTGCTGCGCCTTCTCTTTGTCCATGTGCACACACACGATTCCTCAGCGAAAACCATGCAGAAACCTTTCCACGAGCACCCAGGGATGTGCACCCAGCACCACGTGCACGCACACGCAGCTAGAGAAAAGCACCTACCTTTTCACACACTGAAGCCTAAGCAAACGCGTGGCCACACACACGCACACATCCGCAAGCGCGCCTACTCCCATCTATTGAGGGAAAGACGGACGAGCAACGTCCTGACAGGCTTGAGGGGAAAAGCGTCCGTTGACGGTTGGCGTACTGCACGCCCGCCTACGGGGCTGCAGGGGAATCCACATTTGGAAGGTACCTGAAGATGTGTGCCTGTTCTTGGAGCTCCGCTAGTAGGGTAGCAAAGACACTCGTAGGCAGTACTGAATGCTGCTCCGTGCTACTTCTCCTCCGCTGGCAAATGCTTCACAGTCGCCCTAGGAAAGACGTTTAACAATCGATCTCCAAGAGGAACGAAACACATGATGCCATAAGGCGAAAGAATAGCAGGGCATCTCTTCACAGGCTTGTCCCTGATCTATAGCTGAGGGCAAACACTTGTGTGCTTGTGGGAGAGCCTGTGTCTTTCCTGGAAGCGTTTGGGAGTTTTGCTCAGACGCGTGTTTCCTCAAGTTCAAGAATCAAGATCTAGGATACCTGCAGACAGGTGCCTGTTTGTGTGGAGACAGTCTGTTTGAAACTGTGTTCCTCAGCGCCCGCTCTTTCTCCCCGTCGCTCCACACGCCTGGGAGTCCCTTTCTTTCTCTCCACAAGCACGTGTGTTGACTTCGTCGCACATGTGCATCTGCACAAGCGTTGAGCTCAGCAGAGCGTGTCTCTTGACACTTGATGTGCGTTGGCTGTGTCTGCCTGCTCCAGTGAAGAGAGAAACGGGAAATCATCTTGGTAGAGGCAACAAAGCAAAAGCGAGGCAGGATTGACATCTGCTCAACAGAGACGGATTCCCTGCGCTGACACAGTTCACAGTTACACGAGAAGCAATCTGAGCGGTCCGTCGACCGGAGACGTGTTTCCCAAGAGGTCGTTTAGCGAGTGAACAGCAGTGTGCGCGACTTTCAGGAGTGTGCCTGGAAAGTGCCAGAATCACCAGGAGCATCTGTGCAAAAGCTGCTGCCTCTGTGACCGCATTGAGGCACGTTCGCGTGTCTGCGAGTATATAGACGGCTCTTTCGCGTTCACTCCGAGGGAAACGGTCCGCTATTGCTTCTGTGCGCACAGACGCGATTCCCTTGTCTCTTGCGAACACAGGGAACTCTGTGCATCCAAATCTACAGGCTAAGGACGCGTCTGCATATGTTTTGGTGAACAATCGAGTGTGCGTGTTCTGACAGCTGCCTCTATGCAGACGTCTCCACAGAGCCATTTCTGAATGCCCCGCAGCCCAGGACTGAATGGATACACTAACAAGTGCACCGGTGTGAGCAACCACATATGCAGAAGGACGTCTTTCATCTCACAGAAGCGCGAACGTCTTGGCGTTCAAGCACATGGCAGAAACAAGGTGTGAACAGATGAGCTGCTGCTATTTTCTCCGTTCGGCATGCTTCGTTGTAGCTCTCTTGCCGGTCGCCGGCTTAGCGGCTTGCTTTGCGCGACTAGCTCTGGGGAGAGAAGGAGATAGCGCCGGAAACCTCGCCTTTTGCCTTCTTCGGCGCTGGAACCTGGTTGCTGCGCCTTCTCTTTGTCCATGTGCACACACACGATTCCTCAGCGAAAACCATGCAGAAACCTTTCCACGAGCACCCAGGGATGTGCACCCAGCACCACGTGCACGCACACGCAGCTAGAGAAAAGCACCTACCTTTTCACACACTGATGCCTAAGCAAACGCGTGGCCACACACACGCACACATCCGCAAGCGCGCCTACTCCCATCTATTGAGAGAAAGACGGACGAGCTCTTTGGTTGCTCTTCACAGGCTTGTCCCTGATCTATAGCTGAGGGCAAACACTTGTGTGCTTGTGGGAGAGCCTGTGTCTTTCCTGGAAGCGTTTGGGAGTTTTGCTCAGACGCGTGTTTCCTCAAGTTCAAGAATCAAGATCTAGGATACCTGCAGACAGGTGCCTGTTTGTGTGGAGACAGTCTGTTTGAAACTGTGTTCCTCAGCGCCCGCTCTTTCTCCCCGTCGCTCCACACGCCTGGGAGTCCCTTTCTTTCTCTCCACAAGCACGTGTGTTGACTTCGTCGCACATGTGCATCTGCACAAGCGTTGAGCTCAGCAGAGCGTGTCTCTTGACACTTGATGTGCGTTGGCTGTGTCTGCCTGCTCCAGTGAAGAGAGAAACGGGAAATCATCTTGGTAGAGGCAACAAAGCAAAAGCGAGGCAGGATTGACATCTGCTCAACAGAGACGGATTCCCTGCGCTGACACAGTTCACAGTTACACGAGAAGCAATCTGAGCGGTCCGTCGACCGGAGACGTGTTTCCCAAGAGGTCGTTTAGCGAGTGAACAGCAGTGTGCGCGACTTTCAGGAGTGTGCCTGGAAAGTGCCAGAATCACCAGGAGCATCTGTGCAAAAGCTGCTGCCTCTGTGACCGCATTGAGGCACGTTCGCGTGTCTGCGAGTATATAGACGGCTCTTTCGCGTTCACTCCGAGGGAAACGGTCCGCTATTGCTTCTGTGCGCACAGACGCGATTCCCTTGTCTCTTGCGAACACAGGGAACTCTGTGCATCCAAATCTACAGGCTAAGGACGCGTCTGCATATGTTTTGGTGAACAATCGAGTGTGCGTGTTCTGACAGCTGCCTCTATGCAGACGTCTCCACAGAGCCACTTCTGAATGCCCCGCAGCCCAGGACTGAATGGATACACTAACAAGTGCACCGGTGTGAGCAACCACATATGCAGAAGGACGTCTTTCATCTCACAGAAGCGCGAACGTCTTGGCGTTCAAGCACATGGCAGAAACAAGGTGTGAACAGATGAGCTGCTGCTATTTTCTCCGTTCGGCATGCTTCGTTGTAGCTCTCTTGCCGGTCGCCGGCTTAGCGGCTTGCTTTGCGCGACTAGCTCTGGGGAGAGAAGGAGATAGCGCCGGAAACCTCGCCTTTTGCCTTCTTCGGCGCTGGAACCTGGTTGCTGCGCCTTCTCTTTGTCCATGTGCACACACACGATTCCTCAGCGAAAACCATGCAGAAACCTTTCCACGAGCACCCAGGGATGTGCACCCAGCACCACGTGCACGCACACGCAGCTAGAGAAAAGCACCTACCTTTTCACACACTGATGCCTAAGCAAACGCGTGGCCACACACACGCACACATCCGCAAGCGCGCCTACTCCCATCTATTGAGGGAAAGACGGACGAGCTCTTTGGTTGCTCTTCACAGGCTTGTCCCTGATCTATAGCTGAGGGCAAACACTTGTGTGCTTGTGGGAGAGCCTGTGTCTTTCCTGGAAGCGTTTGGGAGTTTTGCTCAGACGCGTGTTTCCTCAAGTTCAAGAATCAAGATCTAGGATACCTGCAGACAGGTGCCTGTTTGTGTGGAGACAGTCTGTTTGAAACTGTGTTCCTCAGCGCCCGCTCTTTCTCCCCGTCGCTCCACACGCCTGGGAGTCCCTTTCTTTCTCTCCACAAGCACGTGTGTTGACTTCGTCGCACATGTGCATCTGCACAAGCGTTGAGCTCAGCAGAGCGTGTCTCTTGACACTTGATGTGCGTTGGCTGTGTCTGCGTGCTCCAGTGAAGAGAGAAACGGGAAATCATCTTGGTAGAGGCAACAAAGCAAAAGCGAGGCAGGATTGACATCTGCTCAACAGAGACGGATTCCCTGCGCTGACACAGTTCACAGTTACACGAGAAGCAATCTGAGCGGTCCGTCGACCGGAGACGTGTTTCCCAAGAGGTCGTTTAGCGAGTGAACAGCAGTGTGCGCGACTTTCAGGAGTGTGCCTGGAAAGTGCCAGAATCACCAGGAGCATCTGTGCAAAAGCTGCTGCCTCTGTGACCGCATTGAGGCACGTTCGCGTGTCTGCGAGTATATAGACGGCTCTTTCGCGTTCACTCCGAGGGAAACGGTCCGCTATTGCTTCTGTGCGCACAGACGCGATTCCCTTGTCTCTTGCGAACACAGGGAACTCTGTGCATCCAAATCTACAGGCTAAGGACGCGTCTGCATATGTTTTGGTGAACAATCGAGTGTGCGTGTTCTGACAGCTGCCTCTATGCAGACGTCTCCACAGAGCCACTTCTGAATGCCCCGCAGCCCAGGACTGAATGGATACACTAACAAGTGCACCGGTGTGAGCAACCACATATGCAGAAGGACGTCTTTCATCTCACAGAAGCGCGAACGTCTTGGCGTTCAAGCACATGGCAGAAACAAGGTGTGAACAGATGAGCTGCTGCTATTTTCTCCGTTCGGCATGCTTCGTTGTAGCTCTCTTGCCGGTCGCCGGCTTAGCGGCTTGCTTTGCGCGACTAGCTCTGGGGAGAGAAGGAGATAGCGCCGGAAACCTCGCCTTTTGCCTTCTTCGGCGCTGGAACCTGGTTGCTGCGCCTTCTCTTTGTCCATGTGCACACACACGATTCCTCAGCGAAAACCATGCAGAAACCTTTCCACGAGCACCCAGGGATGTGCACCCAGCACCACGTGCACGCACACGCAGCTAGAGAAAAGCACCTACCTTTTCACACACTGAAGCCTAAGCAAACGCGTGGCCACACACACGCACACATCCGCAAGCGCGCCTACTCCCATCTATTGAGGGAAAGACGGACGAGCAACGTCCTGACAGGCTTGAGGGGAAAAGCGTCCGTTGACGGTTGGCGTACTGCACGCCCGCCTACGGGGCTGCAGGGGAATCCACATTTGGAAGGTACCTGAAGATGTGTGCCTGTTCTTGGAGCTCCGCTAGTAGGGTAGCAAAGACACTCGTAGGCAGTACTGAATGCTGCTCCGTGCTACTTCTCCTCCGCTGGCAAATGCTTCACAGTCGCCCTAGGAAAGACGTTTAACAATCGATCTCCAAGAGGAACGAAACACATGATGCCATAAGGCGAAAGAATAGCAGGGCATCTCTTCACAGGCTTGTCCCTGATCTATAGCTGAGGGCAAACACTTGTGTGCTTGTGGGAGAGCCTGTGTCTTTCCTGGAAGCGTTTGGGAGTTTTGCTCAGACGCGTGTTTCCTCAAGTTCAAGAATCAAGATCTAGGATACCTGCAGACAGGTGCCTGTTTGTGTGGAGACAGTCTGTTTGAAACTGTGTTCCTCAGCGCCCGCTCTTTCTCCCCGTCGCTCCACACGCCTGGGAGTCCCTTTCTTTCTCTCCACAAGCACGTGTGTTGACTTCGTCGCACATGTGCATCTGCACAAGCGTTGAGCTCAGCAGAGCGTGTCTCTTGACACTTGATGTGCGTTGGCTGTGTCTGCCTGCTCCAGTGAAGAGAGAAACGGGAAATCATCTTGGTAGAGGCAACAAAGCAAAAGCGAGGCAGGATTGACATCTGCTCAACAGAGACGGATTCCCTGCGCTGACACAGTTCACAGTTACACGAGAAGCAATCTGAGCGGTCCGTCGACCGGAGACGTGTTTCCCAAGAGGTCGTTTAGCGAGTGAACAGCAGTGTGCGCGACTTTCAGGAGTGTGCCTGGAAAGTGCCAGAATCACCAGGAGCATCTGTGCAAAAGCTGCTGCCTCTGTGACCGCATTGAGGCACGTTCGCGTGTCTGCGAGTATATAGACGGCTCTTTCGCGTTCACTCCGAGGGAAACGGTCCGCTATTGCTTCTGTGCGCACAGACGCGATTCCCTTGTCTCTTGCGAACACAGGGAACTCTGTGCATCCAAATCTACAGGCTAAGGACGCGTCTGCATATGTTTTGGTGAACAATCGAGTGTGCGTGTTCTGACAGCTGCCTCTATGCAGACGTCTCCACAGAGCCATTTCTGAATGCCCCGCAGCCCAGGACTGAATGGATACACTAACAAGTGCACCGGTGTGAGCAACCACATATGCAGAAGGACGTCTTTCATCTCACAGAAGCGCGAACGTCTTGGCGTTCAAGCACATGGCAGAAACAAGGTGTGAACAGATGAGCTGCTGCTATTTTCTCCGTTCGGCATGCTTCGTTGTAGCTCTCTTGCCGGTCGCCGGCTTAGCGGCTTGCTTTGCGCGACTAGCTCTGGGGAGAGAAGGAGATAGCGCCGGAAACCTCGCCTTTTGCCTTCTTCGGCGCTGGAACCTGGTTGCTGCGCCTTCTCTTTGTCCATGTGCACACACACGATTCCTCAGCGAAAACCATGCAGAAACCTTTCCACGAGCACCCAGGGATGTGCACCCAGCACCACGTGCACGCACACGCAGCTAGAGAAAAGCACCTACCTTTTCACACACTGATGCCTAAGCAAACGCGTGGCCACACACACGCACACATCCGCAAGCGCGCCTACTCCCATCTATTGAGAGAAAGACGGACGAGCTCTTTGGTTGCTCTTCACAGGCTTGTCCCTGATCTATAGCTGAGGGCAAACACTTGTGTGCTTGTGGGAGAGCCTGTGTCTTTCCTGGAAGCGTTTGGGAGTTTTGCTCAGACGCGTGTTTCCTCAAGTTCAAGAATCAAGATCTAGGATACCTGCAGACAGGTGCCTGTTTGTGTGGAGACAGTCTGTTTGAAACTGTGTTCCTCAGCGCCCGCTCTTTCTCCCCGTCGCTCCACACGCCTGGGAGTCCCTTTCTTTCTCTCCACAAGCACGTGTGTTGACTTCGTCGCACATGTGCATCTGCACAAGCGTTGAGCTCAGCAGAGCGTGTCTCTTGACACTTGATGTGCGTTGGCTGTGTCTGCCTGCTCCAGTGAAGAGAGAAACGGGAAATCATCTTGGTAGAGGCAACAAAGCAAAAGCGAGGCAGGATTGACATCTGCTCAACAGAGACGGATTCCCTGCGCTGACACAGTTCACAGTTACACGAGAAGCAATCTGAGCGGTCCGTCGACCGGAGACGTGTTTCCCAAGAGGTCGTTTAGCGAGTGAACAGCAGTGTGCGCGACTTTCAGGAGTGTGCCTGGAAAGTGCCAGAATCACCAGGAGCATCTGTGCAAAAGCTGCTGCCTCTGTGACCGCATTGAGGCACGTTCGCGTGTCTGCGAGTATATAGACGGCTCTTTCGCGTTCACTCCGAGGGAAACGGTCCGCTATTGCTTCTGTGCGCACAGACGCGATTCCCTTGTCTCTTGCGAACACAGGGAACTCTGTGCATCCAAATCTACAGGCTAAGGACGCGTCTGCATATGTTTTGGTGAACAATCGAGTGTGCGTGTTCTGACAGCTGCCTCTATGCAGACGTCTCCACAGAGCCACTTCTGAATGCCCCGCAGCCCAGGACTGAATGGATACACTAACAAGTGCACCGGTGTGAGCAACCACATATGCAGAAGGACGTCTTTCATCTCACAGAAGCGCGAACGTCTTGGCGTTCAAGCACATGGCAGAAACAAGGTGTGAACAGATGAGCTGCTGCTATTTTCTCCGTTCGGCATGCTTCGTTGTAGCTCTCTTGCCGGTCGCCGGCTTAGCGGCTTGCTTTGCGCGACTAGCTCTGGGGAGAGAAGGAGATAGCGCCGGAAACCTCGCCTTTTGCCTTCTTCGGCGCTGGAACCTGGTTGCTGCGCCTTCTCTTTGTCCATGTGCACACACACGATTCCTCAGCGAAAACCATGCAGAAACCTTTCCACGAGCACCCAGGGATGTGCACCCAGCACCACGTGCACGCACACGCAGCTAGAGAAAAGCACCTACCTTTTCACACACTGATGCCTAAGCAAACGCGTGGCCACACACACGCACACATCCGCAAGCGCGCCTACTCCCATCTATTGAGGGAAAGACGGACGAGCAACGTCCTGACAGGCTTGAGGGGAAAAACGTCCGTTGACGGTTGGCGTACTGCACGCCCGCCTACGGGGCTGCAGGGGAATCCACATTTGGAAGGTACCTGAAGATGTGTGCCTGTTCTTGGAGCTCCGCTAGTAGGGTAGCAAAGACACTCGTAGGCAGTACTGAATGCTGCTCCGTGCTACTTCTCCTCCGCTGGCAAATGCTTCACAGTCGCCCTAGGAAAGACGTTTAACAATCGATCTCCAAGAGGAACGAAACACATGATGCCATAAGGCGAAAGAATAGCAGGGCATCTCTTCACAGGCTTGTCCCTGATCTATAGCTGAGGGCAAACACTTGTGTGCTTGTGGGAGAGCCTGTGTCTTTCCTGGAAGCGTTTGGGAGTTTTGCTCAGACGCGTGTTTCCTCAAGTTCAAGAATCAAGATCTAGGATACCTGCAGACAGGTGCCTGTTTGTGTGGAGACAGTCTGTTTGAAACTGTGTTCCTCAGCGCCCGCTCTTTCTCCCCGTCGCTCCACACGCCTGGGAGTCCCTTTCTTTCTCTCCACAAGCACGTGTGTTGACTTCGTCGCACATGTGCATCTGCACAAGCGTTGAGCTCAGCAGAGCGTGTCTCTTGACACTTGATGTGCGTTGGCTGTGTCTGCCTGCTCCAGTGAAGAGAGAAACGGGAAATCATCTTGGTAGAGGCAACAAAGCAAAAGCGAGGCAGGATTGACATCTGCTCAACAGAGACGGATTCCCTGCGCTGACACAGTTCACAGTTACACGAGAAGCAATCTGAGCGGTCCGTCGACCGGAGACGTGTTTCCCAAGAGGTCGTTTAGCGAGTGAACAGCAGTGTGCGCGACTTTCAGGAGTGTGCCTGGAAAGTGCCAGAATCACCAGGAGCATCTGTGCAAAAGCTGCTGCCTCTGTGACCGCATTGAGGCACGTTCGCGTGTCTGCGAGTATATAGACGGCTCTTTCGCGTTCACTCCGAGGGAAACGGTCCGCTATTGCTTCTGTGCGCACAGACGCGATTCCCTTGTCTCTTGCGAACACAGGGAACTCTGTGCATCCAAATCTACAGGCTAAGGACGCGTCTGCATATGTTTTGGTGAACAATCGAGTGTGCGTGTTCTGACAGCTGCCTCTATGCAGACGTCTCCACAGAGCCACTTCTGAATGCCCCGCAGCCCAGGACTGAATGGATACACTAACAAGTGCACCGGTGTGAGCAACCACATATGCAGAAGGACGTCTTTCATCTCACAGAAGCGCGAACGTCTTGGCGTTCAAGCACATGGCAGAAACAAGGTGTGAACAGATGAGCTGCTGCTATTTTCTCCGTTCGGCATGCTTCGTTGTAGCTCTCTTGCCGGTCGCCGGCTTAGCGGCTTGCTTTGCGCGACTAGCTCTGGGGAGAGAAGGAGATAGCGCCGGAAACCTCGCCTTTTGCCTTCTTCGGCGCTGGAACCTGGTTGCTGCGCCTTCTCTTTGTCCATGTGCACACACACGATTCCTCAGCGAAAACCATGCAGAAACCTTTCCACGAGCACCCAGGGATGTGCACCCAGCACCACGTGCACGCACACGCAGCTAGAGAAAAGCACCTACCTTTTCACACACTGATGCCTAAGCAAACGCGTGGCCACACACACGCACACATCCGCAAGCGCGCCTACTCCCATCTATTGAGAGAAAGACGGACGAGCTCTTTGGTTGCTCTTCACAGGCTTGTCCCTGATCTATAGCTGAGGGCAAACACTTGTGTGCTTGTGGGAGAGCCTGTGTCTTTCCTGGAAGCGTTTGGGAGTTTTGCTCAGACGCGTGTTTCCTCAAGTTCAAGAATCAAGATCTAGGATACCTGCAGACAGGTGCCTGTTTGTGTGGAGACAGTCTGTTTGAAACTGTGTTCCTCAGCGCCCGCTCTTTCTCCCCGTCGCTCCACACGCCTGGGAGTCCCTTTCTTTCTCTCCACAAGCACGTGTGTTGACTTCGTCGCACATGTGCATCTGCACAAGCGTTGAGCTCAGCAGAGCGTGTCTCTTGACACTTGATGTGCGTTGGCTGTGTCTGCCTGCTCCAGTGAAGAGAGAAACGGGAAATCATCTTGGTAGAGGCAACAAAGCAAAAGCGAGGCAGGATTGACATCTGCTCAACAGAGACGGATTCCCTGCGCTGACACAGTTCACAGTTACACGAGAAGCAATCTGAGCGGTCCGTCGACCGGAGACGTGTTTCCCAAGAGGTCGTTTAGCGAGTGAACAGCAGTGTGCGCGACTTTCAGGAGTGTGCCTGGAAAGTGCCAGAATCACCAGGAGCATCTGTGCAAAAGCTGCTGCCTCTGTGACCGCATTGAGGCACGTTCGCGTGTCTGCGAGTATATAGACGGCTCTTTCGCGTTCACTCCGAGGGAAACGGTCCGCTATTGCTTCTGTGCGCACAGACGCGATTCCCTTGTCTCTTGCGAACACAGGGAACTCTGTGCATCCAAATCTACAGGCTAAGGACGCGTCTGCATATGTTTTGGTGAACAATCGAGTGTGCGTGTTCTGACAGCTGCCTCTATGCAGACGTCTCCACAGAGCCATTTCTGAATGCCCCGCAGCCCAGGACTGAATGGATACACTAACAAGTGCACCGGTGTGAGCAACCACATATGCAGAAGGACGTCTTTCATCTCACAGAAGCGCGAACGTCTTGGCGTTCAAGCACATGGCAGAAACAAGGTGTGAACAGATGAGCTGCTGCTATTTTCTCCGTTCGGCATGCTTCGTTGTAGCTCTCTTGCCGGTCGCCGGCTTAGCGGCTTGCTTTGCGCGACTAGCTCTGGGGAGAGAAGGAGATAGCGCCGGAAACCTCGCCTTTTGCCTTCTTCGGCGCTGGAACCTGGTTGCTGCGCCTTCTCTTTGTCCATGTGCACACACACGATTCCTCAGCGAAAACCATGCAGAAACCTTTCCACGAGCACCCAGGGATGTGCACCCAGCACCACGTGCACGCACACGCAGCTAGAGAAAAGCACCTACCTTTTCACACACTGATGCCTAAGCAAACGCGTGGCCACACACACGCACACATCCGCAAGCGCGCCTACTCCCATCTATTGAGGGAAAGACGGACGAGCAACGTCCTGACAGGCTTGAGGGGAAAAACGTCCGTTGACGGTTGGCGTACTGCACGCCCGCCTACGGGGCTGCAGGGGAATCCACATTTGGAAGGTACCTGAAGATGTGTGCCTGTTCTTGGAGCTCCGCTAGTAGGGTAGCAAAGACACTCGTAGGCAGTACTGAATGCTGCTCCGTGGTGCTACTTCTCCTCCGCTGGCAAATGCTTCACAGTCGCCCTAGGAAAGACGTTTAACAATCGATCTCCAAGAGGAACGAAACACATGATGCCATAAGGCGAAAGAATAGCAGGGCATCTCTTCACAGGCTTGTCCCTGATCTATAGCTGAGGGCAAACACTTGTGTGCTTGTGGGAGAGCCTGTGTCTTTCCTGGAAGCGTTTGGGAGTTTTGCTCAGACGCGTGTTTCCTCAAGTTCAAGAATCAAGATCTAGGATACCTGCAGACAGGTGCCTGTTTGTGTGGAGACAGTCTGTTTGAAACTGTGTTCCTCAGCGCCCGCTCTTTCTCCCCGTCGCTCCACACGCCTGGGAGTCCCTTTCTTTCTCTCCACAAGCACGTGTGTTGACTTCGTCGCACATGTGCATCTGCACAAGCGTTGAGCTCAGCAGAGCGTGTCTCTTGACACTTGATGTGCGTTGGCTGTGTCTGCCTGCTCCAGTGAAGAGAGAAACGGGAAATCATCTTGGTAGAGGCAACAAAGCAAAAGCGAGGCAGGATTGACATCTGCTCAACAGAGACGGATTCCCTGCGCTGACACAGTTCACAGTTACACGAGAAGCAATCTGAGCGGTCCGTCGACCGGAGACGTGTTTCCCAAGAGGTCGTTTAGCGAGTGAACAGCAGTGTGCGCGACTTTCAGGAGTGTGCCTGGAAAGTGCCAGAATCACCAGGAGCATCTGTGCAAAAGCTGCTGCCTCTGTGACCGCATTGAGGCACGTTCGCGTGTCTGCGAGTATATAGACGGCTCTTTCGCGTTCACTCCGAGGGAAACGGTCCGCTATTGCTTCTGTGCGCACAGACGCGATTCCCTTGTCTCTTGCGAACACAGGGAACTCTGTGCATCCAAATCTACAGGCTAAGGACGCGTCTGCATATGTTTTGGTGAACAATCGAGTGTGCGTGTTCTGACAGCTGCCTCTATGCAGACGTCTCCACAGAGCCACTTCTGAATGCCCCGCAGCCCAGGACTGAATGGATACACTAACAAGTGCACCGGTGTGAGCAACCACATATGCAGAAGGACGTCTTTCATCTCACAGAAGCGCGAACGTCTTGGCGTTCAAGCACATGGCAGAAACAAGGTGTGAACAGATGAGCTGCTGCTATTTTCTCCGTTCGGCATGCTTCGTTGTAGCTCTCTTGCCGGTCGCCGGCTTAGCGGCTTGCTTTGCGCGACTAGCTCTGGGGAGAGAAGGAGATAGCGCCGGAAACCTCGCCTTTTGCCTTCTTCGGCGCTGGAACCTGGTTGCTGCGCCTTCTCTTTGTCCATGTGCACACACACGATTCCTCAGCGAAAACCATGCAGAAACCTTTCCACGAGCACCCAGGGATGTGCACCCAGCACCACGTGCACGCACACGCAGCTAGAGAAAAGCACCTACCTTTTCACACACTGAAGCCTAAGCAAACGCGTGGCCACACACACGCACACATCCGCAAGCGCGCCTACTCCCATCTATTGAGGGAAAGACGGACGAGCTCTTTGGTTGCTCTTCACAGGCTTGTCCCTGATCTATAGCTGAGGGCAAACACTTGTGTGCTTGTGGGAGAGCCTGTGTCTTTCCTGGAAGCGTTTGGGAGTTTTGCTCAGACGCGTGTTTCCTCAAGTTCAAGAATCAAGATCTAGGATACCTGCAGACAGGTGCCTGTTTGTGTGGAGACAGTCTGTTTGAAACTGTGTTCCTCAGCGCCCGCTCTTTCTCCCCGTCGCTCCACACGCCTGGGAGTCCCTTTCTTTCTCTCCACAAGCACGTGTGTTGACTTCGTCGCACATGTGCATCTGCACAAGCGTTGAGCTCAGCAGAGCGTGTCTCTTGACACTTGATGTGCGTTGGCTGTGTCTGCCTGCTCCAGTGAAGAGAGAAACGGGAAATCATCTTGGTAGAGGCAACAAAGCAAAAGCGAGGCAGGATTGACATCTGCTCAACAGAGACGGATTCCCTGCGCTGACACAGTTCACAGTTACACGAGAAGCAATCTGAGCGGTCCGTCGACCGGAGACGTGTTTCCCAAGAGGTCGTTTAGCGAGTGAACAGCAGTGTGCGCGACTTTCAGGAGTGTGCCTGGAAAGTGCCAGAATCACCAGGAGCATCTGTGCAAAAGCTGCTGCCTCTGTGACCGCATTGAGGCACGTTCGCGTGTCTGCGAGTATATAGACGGCTCTTTCGCGTTCACTCCGAGGGAAACGGTCCGCTATTGCTTCTGTGCGCACAGACGCGATTCCCTTGTCTCTTGCGAACACAGGGAACTCTGTGCATCCAAATCTACAGGCTAAGGACGCGTCTGCATATGTTTTGGTGAACAATCGAGTGTGCGTGTTCTGACAGCTGCCTCTATGCAGACGTCTCCACAGAGCCACTTCTGAATGCCCCGCAGCCCAGGACTGAATGGATACACTAACAAGTGCACCGGTGTGAGCAACCACATATGCAGAAGGACGTCTTTCATCTCACAGAAGCGCGAACGTCTTGGCGTTCAAGCACATGGCAGAAACAAGGTGTGAACAGATGAGCTGCTGCTATTTTCTCCGTTCGGCATGCTTCGTTGTAGCTCTCTTGCCGGTCGCCGGCTTAGCGGCTTGCTTTGCGCGACTAGCTCTGGGGAGAGAAGGAGATAGCGCCGGAAACCTCGCCTTTTGCCTTCTTCGGCGCTGGAACCTGGTTGCTGCGCCTTCTCTTTGTCCATGTGCACACACACGATTCCTCAGCGAAAACCATGCAGAAACCTTTCCACGAGCACCCAGGGATGTGCACCCAGCACCACGTGCACGCACACGCAGCTAGAGAAAAGCACCTACCTTTTCACACACTGATGCCTAAGCAAACGCGTGGCCACACACACGCACACATCCGCAAGCGCGCCTACTCCCATCTATTGAGAGAAAGACGGACGAGCTCTTTGGTTGCTCTTCACAGGCTTGTCCCTGATCTATAGCTGAGGGCAAACACTTGTGTGCTTGTGGGAGAGCCTGTGTCTTTCCTGGAAGCGTTTGGGAGTTTTGCTCAGACGCGTGTTTCCTCAAGTTCAAGAATCAAGATCTAGGATACCTGCAGACAGGTGCCTGTTTGTGTGGAGACAGTCTGTTTGAAACTGTGTTCCTCAGCGCCCGCTCTTTCTCCCCGTCGCTCCACACGCCTGGGAGTCCCTTTCTTTCTCTCCACAAGCACGTGTGTTGACTTCGTCGCACATGTGCATCTGCACAAGCGTTGAGCTCAGCAGAGCGTGTCTCTTGACACTTGATGTGCGTTGGCTGTGTCTGCCTGCTCCAGTGAAGAGAGAAACGGGAAATCATCTTGGTAGAGGCAACAAAGCAAAAGCGAGGCAGGATTGACATCTGCTCAACAGAGACGGATTCCCTGCGCTGACACAGTTCACAGTTACACGAGAAGCAATCTGAGCGGTCCGTCGACCGGAGACGTGTTTCCCAAGAGGTCGTTTAGCGAGTGAACAGCAGTGTGCGCGACTTTCAGGAGTGTGCCTGGAAAGTGCCAGAATCACCAGGAGCATCTGTGCAAAAGCTGCTGCCTCTGTGACCGCATTGAGGCACGTTCGCGTGTCTGCGAGTATATAGACGGCTCTTTCGCGTTCACTCCGAGGGAAACGGTCCGCTATTGCTTCTGTGCGCACAGACGCGATTCCCTTGTCTCTTGCGAACACAGGGAACTCTGTGCATCCAAATCTACAGGCTAAGGACGCGTCTGCATATGTTTTGGTGAACAATCGAGTGTGCGTGTTCTGACAGCTGCCTCTATGCAGACGTCTCCACAGAGCCATTTCTGAATGCCCCGCAGCCCAGGACTGAATGGATACACTAACAAGTGCACCGGTGTGAGCAACCACATATGCAGAAGGACGTCTTTCATCTCACAGAAGCGCGAACGTCTTGGCGTTCAAGCACATGGCAGAAACAAGGTGTGAACAGATGAGCTGCTGCTATTTTCTCCGTTCGGCATGCTTCGTTGTAGCTCTCTTGCCGGTCGCCGGCTTAGCGGCTTGCTTTGCGCGACTAGCTCTGGGGAGAGAAGGAGATAGCGCCGGAAACCTCGCCTTTTGCCTTCTTCGGCGCTGGAACCTGGTTGCTGCGCCTTCTCTTTGTCCATGTGCACACACACGATTCCTCAGCGAAAACCATGCAGAAACCTTTCCACGAGCACCCAGGGATGTGCACCCAGCACCACGTGCACGCACACGCAGCTAGAGAAAAGCACCTACCTTTTCACACACTGATGCCTAAGCAAACGCGTGGCCACACACACGCACACATCCGCAAGCGCGCCTACTCCCATCTATTGAGGGAAAGACGGACGAGCAACGTCCTGACAGGCTTGAGGGGAAAAACGTCCGTTGACGGTTGGCGTACTGCACGCCCGCCTACGGGGCTGCAGGGGAATCCACATTTGGAAGGTACCTGAAGATGTGTGCCTGTTCTTGGAGCTCCGCTAGTAGGGTAGCAAAGACACTCGTAGGCAGTACTGAATGCTGCTCCGTGCTACTTCTCCTCCGCTGGCAAATGCTTCACAGTCGCCCTAGGAAAGACGTTTAACAATCGATCTCCAAGAGGAACGAAACACATGATGCCATAAGGCGAAAGAATAGCAGGGCATCTCTTCACAGGCTTGTCCCTGATCTATAGCTGAGGGCAAACACTTGTGTGCTTGTGGGAGAGCCTGTGTCTTTCCTGGAAGCGTTTGGGAGTTTTGCTCAGACGCGTGTTTCCTCAAGTTCAAGAATCAAGATCTAGGATACCTGCAGACAGGTGCCTGTTTGTGTGGAGACAGTCTGTTTGAAACTGTGTTCCTCAGCGCCCGCTCTTTCTCCCCGTCGCTCCACACGCCTGGGAGTCCCTTTCTTTCTCTCCACAAGCACGTGTGTTGACTTCGTCGCACATGTGCATCTGCACAAGCGTTGAGCTCAGCAGAGCGTGTCTCTTGACACTTGATGTGCGTTGGCTGTGTCTGCCTGCTCCAGTGAAGAGAGAAACGGGAAATCATCTTGGTAGAGGCAACAAAGCAAAAGCGAGGCAGGATTGACATCTGCTCAACAGAGACGGATTCCCTGCGCTGACACAGTTCACAGTTACACGAGAAGCAATCTGAGCGGTCCGTCGACCGGAGACGTGTTTCCCAAGAGGTCGTTTAGCGAGTGAACAGCAGTGTGCGCGACTTTCAGGAGTGTGCCTGGAAAGTGCCAGAATCACCAGGAGCATCTGTGCAAAAGCTGCTGCCTCTGTGACCGCATTGAGGCACGTTCGCGTGTCTGCGAGTATATAGACGGCTCTTTCGCGTTCACTCCGAGGGAAACGGTCCGCTATTGCTTCTGTGCGCACAGACGCGATTCCCTTGTCTCTTGCGAACACAGGGAACTCTGTGCATCCAAATCTACAGGCTAAGGACGCGTCTGCATATGTTTTGGTGAACAATCGAGTGTGCGTGTTCTGACAGCTGCCTCTATGCAGACGTCTCCACAGAGCCACTTCTGAATGCCCCGCAGCCCAGGACTGAATGGATACACTAACAAGTGCACCGGTGTGAGCAACCACATATGCAGAAGGACGTCTTTCATCTCACAGAAGCGCGAACGTCTTGGCGTTCAAGCACATGGCAGAAACAAGGTGTGAACAGATGAGCTGCTGCTATTTTCACCGTTCGGCATGCTTCGTTGTAGCTCTCTTGCCGGTCGCCGGCTTAGCGGCTTGCTTTGCGCGACTAGCTCTGGGGAGAGAAGGAGATAGCGCCGGAAACCTCGCCTTTTGCCTTCTTCGGCGCTGGAACCTGGTTGCTGCGCCTTCTCTTTGTCCATGTGCACACACACGATTCCTCAGCGAAAACCATGCAGAAACCTTTCCACGAGCACCCAGGGATGTGCACCCAGCACCACGTGCACGCACACGCAGCTAGAGAAAAGCACCTACCTTTTCACACACTGATGCCTAAGCAAACGCGTGGCCACACACACGCACACATCCGCAAGCGCGCCTACTCCCATCTATTGAGGGAAAGACGGACGAGCTCTTTGGTTGCTCTTCACAGGCTTGTCCCTGATCTATAGCTGAGGGCAAACACTTGTGTGCTTGTGGGAGAGCCTGTGTCTTTCCTGGAAGCGTTTGGGAGTTTTGCTCAGACGCGTGTTTCCTCAAGTTCAAGAATCAAGATCTAGGATACCTGCAGACAGGTGCCTGTTTGTGTGGAGACAGTCTGTTTGAAACTGTGTTCCTCAGCGCCCGCTCTTTCTCCCCGTCGCTCCACACGCCTGGGAGTCCCTTTCTTTCTCTCCACAAGCACGTGTGTTGACTTCGTCGCACATGTGCATCTGCACAAGCGTTGAGCTCAGCAGAGCGTGTCTCTTGACACTTGATGTGCGTTGGCTGTGTCTGCGTGCTCCAGTGAAGAGAGAAACGGGAAATCATCTTGGTAGAGGCAACAAAGCAAAAGCGAGGCAGGATTGACATCTGCTCAACAGAGACGGATTCCCTGCGCTGACACAGTTCACAGTTACACGAGAAGCAATCTGAGCGGTCCGTCGACCGGAGACGTGTTTCCCAAGAGGTCGTTTAGCGAGTGAACAGCAGTGTGCGCGACTTTCAGGAGTGTGCCTGGAAAGTGCCAGAATCACCAGGAGCATCTGTGCAAAAGCTGCTGCCTCTGTGACCGCATTGAGGCACGTTCGCGTGTCTGCGAGTATATAGACGGCTCTTTCGCGTTCACTCCGAGGGAAACGGTCCGCTATTGCTTCTGTGCGCACAGACGCGATTCCCTTGTCTCTTGCGAACACAGGGAACTCTGTGCATCCAAATCTACAGGCTAAGGACGCGTCTGCATATGTTTTGGTGAACAATCGAGTGTGCGTGTTCTGACAGCTGCCTCTATGCAGACGTCTCCACAGAGCCATTTCTGAATGCCCCGCAGCCCAGGACTGAATGGATACACTAACAAGTGCACCGGTGTGAGCAACCACATATGCAGAAGGACGTCTTTCATCTCACAGAAGCGCGAACGTCTTGGCGTTCAAGCACATGGCAGAAACAAGGTGTGAACAGATGAGCTGCTGCTATTTTCTCCGTTCGGCATGCTTCGTTGTAGCTCTCTTGCCGGTCGCCGGCTTAGCGGCTTGCTTTGCGCGACTAGCTCTGGGGAGAGAAGGAGATAGCGCCGGAAACCTCGCCTTTTGCCTTCTTCGGCGCTGGAACCTGGTTGCTGCGCCTTCTCTTTGTCCATGTGCACACACACGATTCCTCAGCGAAAACCATGCAGAAACGTTTCCACGAGCACCCAGGGATGTGCACCCAGCACCACGTGCACGCACACGCAGCTAGAGAAAAGCACCTACCTTTTCACACACTGATGCCTAAGCAAACGCGTGGCCACACACACGCACACATCCGCAAGCGCGCCTACTCCCATCTATTGAGGGAAAGACGGACGAGCAACGTCCTGCCAGGCTTGAGGGGAAAAACGTCCGTTGACGGTTGGCGTACTGCACGCCCGCCTACGGGGCTGCAGGGGAATCCACATTTGGAAGGTACCTGAAGATGTGTGCCTGTTCTTGGAGCTCCGCTAGTAGGGTAGCAAAGACACTCGTAGGCAGTACTGAATGCTGCTCCGTGCTACTTCTCCTCCGCTGGCAAATGCTTCACAGTCGCCCTAGGAAAGACGTTTAACAATCGATCTCCAAGAGGAACGAAACACATGATGCCATAAGGCGAAAGAATAGCAGGGCATCTCTTCACAGGCTTGTCCCTGATCTATAGCTGAGGGCAAACACTTGTGTGCTTGTGGGAGAGCCTGTGTCTTTCCTGGAAGCGTTTGGGAGTTTTGCTCAGACGCGTGTTTCCTCAAGTTCAAGAATCAAGATCTAGGATACCTGCAGACAGGTGCCTGTTTGTGTGGAGACAGTCTGTTTGAAACTGTGTTCCTCAGCGCCCGCTCTTTCTCCCCGTCGCTCCACACGCCTGGGAGTCCCTTTCTTTCTCTCCACAAGCACGTGTGTTGACTTCGTCGCACATGTGCATCTGCACAAGCGTTGAGCTCAGCAGAGCGTGTCTCTTGACACTTGATGTGCGTTGGCTGTGTCTGCCTGCTCCAGTGAAGAGAGAAACGGGAAATCATCTTGGTAGAGGCAACAAAGCAAAAGCGAGGCAGGATTGACATCTGCTCAACAGAGACGGATTCCCTGCGCTGACACAGTTCACAGTTACACGAGAAGCAATCTGAGCAGTCCGTCGACCGGAGACGTGTTTCCCAAGAGGTCGTTTAGCGAGTGAACAGCAGTGTGCGCGACTTTCAGGAGTGTGCCTGGAAAGTGCCAGAATCACCAGGAGCATCTGTGCAAAAGCTGCTGCCTCTGTGACCGCATTGAGGCACGTTCGCGTGTCTGCGAGTATATAGACGGCTCTTTCGCGTTCACTCCGAGGGAAACGGTCCGCTATTGCTTCTGTGCGCACAGACGCGATTCCCTTGTCTCTTGCGAACACAGGGAACTCTGTGCATCCAAATCTACAGGCTAAGGACGCGTCTGCATATGTTTTGGTGAACAATCGAGTGTGCGTGTTCTGACAGCTGCCTCTATGCAGACGTCTCCACAGAGCCACTTCTGAATGCCCCGCAGCCCAGGACTGAATGGATACACTAACAAGTGCACCGGTGTGAGCAACCACATATGCAGAAGGACGTCTTTCATCTCACAGAAGCGCGAACGTCTTGGCGTTCAAGCACATGGCAGAAACAAGGTGTGAACAGATGAGCTGCTGCTATTTTCTCCGTTCGGCATGCTTCGTTGTAGCTCTCTTGCCGGTCGCCGGCTTAGCGGCTTGCTTTGCGCGACTAGCTCTGGGGAGAGAAGGAGATAGCGCCGGAAACCTCGCCTTTTGCCTTCTTCGGCGCTGGAACCTGGTTGCTGCGCCTTCTCTTTGTCCATGTGCACACACACGATTCCTCAGCGAAAACCATGCAGAAACCTTTCCACGAGCACCCAGGGATGTGCACCCAGCACCACGTGCACGAACACGCAGCTAGAGAAAAGCACCTACCTTTTCACACACTGATGCCTAAGCAAACGCGTGGCCACACACACGCACACATCCGCAAGCGCGCCTACTCCCATCTATTGAGGGAAAGACGGACGAGCTCTTTGGTTGCTCTTCACAGGCTTGTCCCTGATCTATAGCTGAGGGCAAACACTTGTGTGCTTGTGGGAGAGCCTGTGTCTTTCCTGGAAGCGTTTGGGAGTTTTGCTCAGACGCGTGTTTCCTCAAGTTCAAGAATCAAGATCTAGGATACCTGCAGACAGGTGCCTGTTTGTGTGGAGACAGTCTGTTTGAAACTGTGTTCCTCAGCGCCCGCTCTTTCTCCCCGTCGCTCCACACGCCTGGGAGTCCCTTTCTTTCTCTCCACAAGCACGTGTGTTGACTTCGTCGCACATGTGCATCTGCACAAGCGTTGAGCTCAGCAGAGCGTGTCTCTTGACACTTGATGTGCGTTGGCTGTGTCTGCGTGCTCCAGTGAAGAGAGAAACGGGAAATCATCTTGGTAGAGGCAACAAAGCAAAAGCGAGGCAGGATTGACATCTGCTCAACAGAGACGGATTCCCTGCGCTGACACAGTTCACAGTTACACGAGAAGCAATCTGAGCGGTCCGTCGACCGGAGACGTGTTTCCCAAGAGGTCGTTTAGCGAGTGAACAGCAGTGTGCGCGACTTTCAGGAGTGTGCCTGGAAAGTGCCAGAATCACCAGGAGCATCTGTGCAAAAGCTGCTGCCTCTGTGACCGCATTGAGGCACGTTCGCGTGTCTGCGAGTATATAGACGGCTCTTTCGCGTTCACTCCGAGGGAAACGGTCCGCTATTGCTTCTGTGCGCACAGACGCGATTCCCTTGTCTCTTGCGAACACAGGGAACTCTGTGCATCCAAATCTACAGGCTAAGGACGCGTCTGCATATGTTTTGGTGAACAATCGAGTGTGCGTGTTCTGACAGCTGCCTCTATGCAGACGTCTCCACAGAGCCACTTCTGAATGCCCCGCAGCCCAGGACTGAATGGATACACTAACAAGTGCACCGGTGTGAGCAACCACATATGCAGAAGGACGTCTTTCATCTCACAGAAGCGCGAACGTCTTGGCGTTCAAGCACATGGCAGAAACAAGGTGTGAACAGATGAGCTGCTGCTATTTTCTCCGTTCGGCATGCTTCGTTGTAGCTCTCTTGCCGGTCGCCGGCTTAGCGGCTTGCTTTGCGCGACTAGCTCTGGGGAGAGAAGGAGATAGCGCCGGAAACCTCGCCTTTTGCCTTCTTCGGCGCTGGAACCTGGTTGCTGCGCCTTCTCTTTGTCCATGTGCACACACACGATTCCTCAGCGAAAACCATGCAGAAACCTTTCCACGAGCACCCAGGGATGTGCACCCAGCACCACGTGCACGCACACGCAGCTAGAGAAAAGCACCTACCTTTTCACACACTGATGCCTAAGCAAACGCGTGGCCACACACACGCACACATCCGCAAGCGCGCCTACTCCCATCTATTGAGGGAAAGACGGACGAGCTCTTTGGTTGCTCTTCACAGGCTTGTCCCTGATCTATAGCTGAGGGCAAACACTTGTGTGCTTGTGGGAGAGCCTGTGTCTTTCCTGGAAGCGTTTGGGAGTTTTGCTCAGACGCGTGTTTCCTCAAGTTCAAGAATCAAGATCTAGGATACCTGCAGACAGGTGCCTGTTTGTGTGGAGACAGTCTGTTTGAAACTGTGTTCCTCAGCGCCCGCTCTTTCTCCCCGTCGCTCCACACGCCTGGGAGTCCCTTTCTTTCTCTCCACAAGCACGTGTGTTGACTTCGTCGCACATGTGCATCTGCACAAGCGTTGAGCTCAGCAGAGCGTGTCTCTTGACACTTGATGTGCGTTGGCTGTGTCTGCGTGCTCCAGTGAAGAGAGAAACGGGAAATCATCTTGGTAGAGGCAACAAAGCAAAAGCGAGGCAGGATTGACATCTGCTCAACAGAGACGGATTCCCTGCGCTGACACAGTTCACAGTTACACGAGAAGCAATCTGAGCGGTCCGTCGACCGGAGACGTGTTTCCCAAGAGGTCGTTTAGCGAGTGAACAGCAGTGTGCGCGACTTTCAGGAGTGTGCCTGGAAAGTGCCAGAATCACCAGGAGCATCTGTGCAAAAGCTGCTGCCTCTGTGACCGCATT
This sequence comes from Patagioenas fasciata, assembly GCF_037038585.1. Classification (NCBI taxonomy): domain Eukaryota; kingdom Metazoa; phylum Chordata; class Aves; order Columbiformes; family Columbidae; genus Patagioenas; species Patagioenas fasciata. The sequence continues at coordinate 64,653 of NW_027288631.1, forward strand.
GAGGCACGTTCGCGTGTCTGCGAGTATATAGACGGCTCTTTCGCGTTCACTCCGAGGGAAACGGTCCGCTATTGCTTCTGTGCGCACAGACGCGATTCCCTTGTCTCTTGCGAACACAGGGAACTCTGTGCATCCAAATCTACAGGCTAAGGACGCGTCTGCATATGTTTTGGTGAACAATCGAGTGTGCGTGTTCTGACAGCTGCCTCTATGCAGACGTCTCCACAGAGCCATTTCTGAATGCCCCGCAGCCCAGGACTGAATGGATACACTAACAAGTGCACCGGTGTGAGCAACCACATATGCAGAAGGACGTCTTTCATCTCACAGAAGCGCGAACGTCTTGGCGTTCAAGCACATGGCAGAAACAAGGTGTGAACAGATGAGCTGCTGCTATTTTCTCCGTTCGGCATGCTTCGTTGTAGCTCTCTTGCCGGTCGCCGGCTTAGCGGCTTGCTTTGCGCGACTAGCTCTGGGGAGAGAAGGAGATAGCGCCGGAAACCTCGCCTTTTGCCTTCTTCGGCGCTGGAACCTGGTTGCTGCGCCTTCTCTTTGTCCATGTGCACACACACGATTCCTCAGCGAAAACCATGCAGAAACGTTTCCACGAGCACCCAGGGATGTGCACCCAGCACCACGTGCACGCACACGCAGCTAGAGAAAAGCACCTACCTTTTCACACACTGATGCCTAAGCAAACGCGTGGCCACACACACGCACACATCCGCAAGCGCGCCTACTCCCATCTATTGAGGGAAAGACGGACGAGCAACGTCCTGCCAGGCTTGAGGGGAAAAACGTCCGTTGACGGTTGGCGTACTGCACGCCCGCCTACGGGGCTGCAGGGGAATCCACATTTGGAAGGTACCTGAAGATGTGTGCCTGTTCTTGGAGCTCCGCTAGTAGGGTAGCAAAGACACTCGTAGGCAGTACTGAATGCTGCTCCGTGCTACTTCTCCTCCGCTGGCAAATGCTTCACAGTCGCCCTAGGAAAGACGTTTAACAATCGATCTCCAAGAGGAACGAAACACATGATGCCATAAGGCGAAAGAATAGCAGGGCATCTCTTCACAGGCTTGTCCCTGATCTATAGCTGAGGGCAAACACTTGTGTGCTTGTGGGAGAGCCTGTGTCTTTCCTGGAAGCGTTTGGGAGTTTTGCTCAGACGCGTGTTTCCTCAAGTTCAAGAATCAAGATCTAGGATACCTGCAGACAGGTGCCTGTTTGTGTGGAGACAGTCTGTTTGAAACTGTGTTCCTCAGCGCCCGCTCTTTCTCCCCGTCGCTCCACACGCCTGGGAGTCCCTTTCTTTCTCTCCACAAGCACGTGTGTTGACTTCGTCGCACATGTGCATCTGCACAAGCGTTGAGCTCAGCAGAGCGTGTCTCTTGACACTTGATGTGCGTTGGCTGTGTCTGCCTGCTCCAGTGAAGAGAGAAACGGGAAATCATCTTGGTAGAGGCAACAAAGCAAAAGCGAGGCAGGATTGACATCTGCTCAACAGAGACGGATTCCCTGCGCTGACACAGTTCACAGTTACACGAGAAGCAATCTGAGCGGTCCGTCGACCGGAGACGTGTTTCCCAAGAGGTCGTTTAGCGAGTGAACAGCAGTGTGCGCGACTTTCAGGAGTGTGCCTGGAAAGTGCCAGAATCACCAGGAGCATCTGTGCAAAAGCTGCTGCCTCTGTGACCGCATTGAGGCACGTTCGCGTGTCTGCGAGTATATAGACGGCTCTTTCGCGTTCACTCCGAGGGAAACGGTCCGCTATTGCTTCTGTGCGCACAGACGCGATTCCCTTGTCTCTTGCGAACACAGGGAACTCTGTGCATCCAAATCTACAGGCTAAGGACGCGTCTGCATATGTTTTGGTGAACAATCGAGTGTGCGTGTTCTGACAGCTGCCTCTATGCAGACGTCTCCACAGAGCCACTTCTGAATGCCCCGCAGCCCAGGACTGAATGGATACACTAACAAGTGCACCGGTGTGAGCAACCACATATGCAGAAGGACGTCTTTCATCTCACAGAAGCGCGAACGTCTTGGCGTTCAAGCACATGGCAGAAACAAGGTGTGAACAGATGAGCTGCTGCTATTTTCTCCGTTCGGCATGCTTCGTTGTAGCTCTCTTGCCGGTCGCCGGCTTAGCGGCTTGCTTTGCGCGACTAGCTCTGGGGAGAGAAGGAGATAGCGCCGGAAACCTCGCCTTTTGCCTTCTTCGGCGCTGGAACCTGGTTGCTGCGCCTTCTCTTTGTCCATGTGCACACACACGATTCCTCAGCGAAAACCATGCAGAAACCTTTCCACGAGCACCCAGGGATGTGCACCCAGCACCACGTGCACGCACACGCAGCTAGAGAAAAGCACCTACCTTTTCACACACTGATGCCTAAGCAAACGCGTGGCCACACACACGCACACATCCGCAAGCGCGCCTACTCCCATCTATTGAGGGAAAGACGGACGAGCTCTTTGGTTGCTCTTCACAGGCTTGTCCCTGATCTATAGCTGAGGGCAAACACTTGTGTGCTTGTGGGAGAGCCTGTGTCTTTCCTGGAAGCGTTTGGGAGTTTTGCTCAGACGCGTGTTTCCTCAAGTTCAAGAATCAAGATCTAGGATACCTGCAGACAGGTGCCTGTTTGTGTGGAGACAGTCTGTTTGAAACTGTGTTCCTCAGCGCCCGCTCTTTCTCCCCGTCGCTCCACACGCCTGGGAGTCCCTTTCTTTCTCTCCACAAGCACGTGTGTTGACTTCGTCGCACATGTGCATCTGCACAAGCGTTGAGCTCAGCAGAGCGTGTCTCTTGACACTTGATGTGCGTTGGCTGTGTCTGCGTGCTCCAGTGAAGAGAGAAACGGGAAATCATCTTGGTAGAGGCAACAAAGCAAAAGCGAGGCAGGATTGACATCTGCTCAACAGAGACGGATTCCCTGCGCTGACACAGTTCACAGTTACACGAGAAGCAATCTGAGCGGTCCGTCGACCGGAGACGTGTTTCCCAAGAGGTCGTTTAGCGAGTGAACAGCAGTGTGCGCGACTTTCAGGAGTGTGCCTGGAAAGTGCCAGAATCACCAGGAGCATCTGTGCAAAAGCTGCTGCCTCTGTGACCGCATTGAGGCACGTTCGCGTGTCTGCGAGTATATAGACGGCTCTTTCGCGTTCACTCCGAGGGAAACGGTCCGCTATTGCTTCTGTGCGCACAGACGCGATTCCCTTGTCTCTTGCGAACACAGGGAACTCTGTGCATCCAAATCTACAGGCTAAGGACGCGTCTGCATATGTTTTGGTGAACAATCGAGTGTGCGTGTTCTGACAGCTGCCTCTATGCAGACGTCTCCACAGAGCCATTTCTGAATGCCCCGCAGCCCAGGACTGAATGGATACACTAACAAGTGCACCGGTGTGAGCAACCACATATGCAGAAGGACGTCTTTCATCTCACAGAAGCGCGAACGTCTTGGCGTTCAAGCACATGGCAGAAACAAGGTGTGAACAGATGAGCTGCTGCTATTTTCTCCGTTCGGCATGCTTCGTTGTAGCTCTCTTGCCGGTCGCCGGCTTAGCGGCTTGCTTTGCGCGACTAGCTCTGGGGAGAGAAGGAGATAGCGCCGGAAACCTCGCCTTTTGCCTTCTTCGGCGCTGGAACCTGGTTGCTGCGCCTTCTCTTTGTCCATGTGCACACACACGATTCCTCAGCGAAAACCATGCAGAAACCTTTCCACGAGCACCCAGGGATGTGCACCCAGCACCACGTGCACGCACACGCAGCTAGAGAAAAGCACCTACCTTTTCACACACTGATGCCTAAGCAAACGCGTGGCCACACACACGCACACATCCGCAAGCGCGCCTACTCCCATCTATTGAGGGAAAGACGGACGAGCAACGTCCTGACAGGCTTGAGGGGAAAAACGTCCGTTGACGGTTGGCGTACTGCACGCCCGCCTACGGGGCTGCAGGGGAATCCACATTTGGAAGGTACCTGAAGATGTGTGCCTGTTCTTGGAGCTCCGCTAGTAGGGTAGCAAAGACACTCGTAGGCAGTACTGAATGCTGCTCCGTGCTACTTCTCCTCCGCTGGCAAATGCTTCACAGTCGCCCTAGGAAAGACGTTTAACAATCGATCTCCAAGAGGAACGAAACACATGATGCCATAAGGCGAAAGAATAGCAGGGCATCTCTTCACAGGCTTGTCCCTGATCTATAGCTGAGGGCAAACACTTGTGTGCTTGTGGGAGAGCCTGTGTCTTTCCTGGAAGCGTTTGGGAGTTTTGCTCAGACGCGTGTTTCCTCAAGTTCAAGAATCAAGATCTAGGATACCTGCAGACAGGTGCCTGTTTGTGTGGAGACAGTCTGTTTGAAACTGTGTTCCTCAGCGCCCGCTCTTTCTCCCCGTCGCTCCACACGCCTGGGAGTCCCTTTCTTTCTCTCCACAAGCACGTGTGTTGACTTCGTCGCACATGTGCATCTGCACAAGCGTTGAGCTCAGCAGAGCGTGTCTCTTGACACTTGATGTGCGTTGGCTGTGTCTGCCTGCTCCAGTGAAGAGAGAAACGGGAAATCATCTTGGTAGAGGCAACAAAGCAAAAGCGAGGCAGGATTGACATCTGCTCAACAGAGACGGATTCCCTGCGCTGACACAGTTCACAGTTACACGAGAAGCAATCTGAGCAGTCCGTCGACCGGAGACGTGTTTCCCAAGAGGTCGTTTAGCGAGTGAACAGCAGTGTGCGCGACTTTCAGGAGTGTGCCTGGAAAGTGCCAGAATCACCAGGAGCATCTGTGCAAAAGCTGCTGCCTCTGTGACCGCATTGAGGCACGTTCGCGTGTCTGCGAGTATATAGACGGCTCTTTCGCGTTCACTCCGAGGGAAACGGTCCGCTATTGCTTCTGTGCGCACAGACGCGATTCCCTTGTCTCTTGCGAACACAGGGAACTCTGTGCATCCAAATCTACAGGCTAAGGACGCGTCTGCATATGTTTTGGTGAACAATCGAGTGTGCGTGTTCTGACAGCTGCCTCTATGCAGACGTCTCCACAGAGCCACTTCTGAATGCCCCGCAGCCCAGGACTGAATGGATACACTAACAAGTGCACCGGTGTGAGCAACCACATATGCAGAAGGACGTCTTTCATCTCACAGAAGCGCGAACGTCTTGGCGTTCAAGCACATGGCAGAAACAAGGTGTGAACAGATGAGCTGCTGCTATTTTCTCCGTTCGGCATGCTTCGTTGTAGCTCTCTTGCCGGTCGCCGGCTTAGCGGCTTGCTTTGCGCGACTAGCTCTGGGGAGAGAAGGAGATAGCGCCGGAAACCTCGCCTTTTGCCTTCTTCGGCGCTGGAACCTGGTTGCTGCGCCTTCTCTTTGTCCATGTGCACACACACGATTCCTCAGCGAAAACCATGCAGAAACCTTTCCACGAGCACCCAGGGATGTGCACCCAGCACCACGTGCACGAACACGCAGCTAGAGAAAAGCACCTACCTTTTCACACACTGATGCCTAAGCAAACGCGTGGCCACACACACGCACACATCCGCAAGCGCGCCTACTCCCATCTATTGAGGGAAAGACGGACGAGCTCTTTGGTTGCTCTTCACAGGCTTGTCCCTGATCTATAGCTGAGGGCAAACACTTGTGTGCTTGTGGGAGAGCCTGTGTCTTTCCTGGAAGCGTTTGGGAGTTTTGCTCAGACGCGTGTTTCCTCAAGTTCAAGAATCAAGATCTAGGATACCTGCAGACAGGTGCCTGTTTGTGTGGAGACAGTCTGTTTGAAACTGTGTTCCTCAGCGCCCGCTCTTTCTCCCCGTCGCTCCACACGCCTGGGAGTCCCTTTCTTTCTCTCCACAAGCACGTGTGTTGACTTCGTCGCACATGTGCATCTGCACAAGCGTTGAGCTCAGCAGAGCGTGTCTCTTGACACTTGATGTGCGTTGGCTGTGTCTGCCTGCTCCAGTGAAGAGAGAAACGGGAAATCATCTTGGTAGAGGCAACAAAGCAAAAGCGAGGCAGGATTGACATCTGCTCAACAGAGACGGATTCCCTGCGCTGACACAGTTCACAGTTACACGAGAAGCAATCTGAGCGGTCCGTCGACCGGAGACGTGTTTCCCAAGAGGTCGTTTAGCGAGTGAACAGCAGTGTGCGCGACTTTCAGGAGTGTGCCTGGAAAGTGCCAGAATCACCAGGAGCATCTGTGCAAAAGCTGCTGCCTCTGTGACCGCATTGAGGCACGTTCGCGTGTCTGCGAGTATATAGACGGCTCTTTCGCGTTCACTCCGAGGGAAACGGTCCGCTATTGCTTCTGTGCGCACAGACGCGATTCCCTTGTCTCTTGCGAACACAGGGAACTCTGTGCATCCAAATCTACAGGCTAAGGACGCGTCTGCATATGTTTTGGTGAACAATCGAGTGTGCGTGTTCTGACAGCTGCCTCTATGCAGACGTCTCCACAGAGCCATTTCTGAATGCCCCGCAGCCCAGGACTGAATGGATACACTAACAAGTGCACCGGTGTGAGCAACCACATATGCAGAAGGACGTCTTTCATCTCACAGAAGCGCGAACGTCTTGGCGTTCAAGCACATGGCAGAAACAAGGTGTGAACAGATGAGCTGCTGCTATTTTCTCCGTTCGGCATGCTTCGTTGTAGCTCTCTTGCCGGTCGCCGGCTTAGCGGCTTGCTTTGCGCGACTAGCTCTGGGGAGAGAAGGAGATAGCGCCGGAAACCTCGCCTTTTGCCTTCTTCGGCGCTGGAACCTGGTTGCTGCGCCTTCTCTTTGTCCATGTGCACACACACGATTCCTCAGCGAAAACCATGCAGAAACCTTTCCACGAGCACCCAGGGATGTGCACCCAGCACCACGTGCACGAACACGCAGCTAGAGAAAAGCACCTACCTTTTCACACACTGATGCCTAAGCAAACGCGTGGCCACACACACGCACACATCCGCAAGCGCGCCTACTCCCATCTATTGAGGGAAAGACGGACGAGCTCTTTGGTTGCTCTTCACAGGCTTGTCCCTGATCTATAGCTGAGGGCAAACACTTGTGTGCTTGTGGGAGAGCCTGTGTCTTTCCTGGAAGCGTTTGGGAGTTTTGCTCAGACGCGTGTTTCCTCAAGTTCAAGAATCAAGATCTAGGATACCTGCAGACAGGTGCCTGTTTGTGTGGAGACAGTCTGTTTGAAACTGTGTTCCTCAGCGCCCGCTCTTTCTCCCCGTCGCTCCACACGCCTGGGAGTCCCTTTCTTTCTCTCCACAAGCACGTGTGTTGACTTCGTCGCACATGTGCATCTGCACAAGCGTTGAGCTCAGCAGAGCGTGTCTCTTGACACTTGATGTGCGTTGGCTGTGTCTGCCTGCTCCAGTGAAGAGAGAAACGGGAAATCATCTTGGTAGAGGCAACAAAGCAAAAGCGAGGCAGGATTGACATCTGCTCAACAGAGACGGATTCCCTGCGCTGACACAGTTCACAGTTACACGAGAAGCAATCTGAGCGGTCCGTCGACCGGAGACGTGTTTCCCAAGAGGTCGTTTAGCGAGTGAACAGCAGTGTGCGCGACTTTCAGGAGTGTGCCTGGAAAGTGCCAGAATCACCAGGAGCATCTGTGCAAAAGCTGCTGCCTCTGTGACCGCATTGAGGCACGTTCGCGTGTCTGCGAGTATATAGACGGCTCTTTCGCGTTCACTCCGAGGGAAACGGTCCGCTATTGCTTCTGTGCGCACAGACGCGATTCCCTTGTCTCTTGCGAACACAGGGAACTCTGTGCATCCAAATCTACAGGCTAAGGACGCGTCTGCATATGTTTTGGTGAACAATCGAGTGTGCGTGTTCTGACAGCTGCCTCTATGCAGACGTCTCCACAGAGCCACTTCTGAATGCCCCGCAGCCCAGGACTGAATGGATACACTAACAAGTGCACCGGTGTGAGCAACCACATATGCAGAAGGACGTCTTTCATCTCACAGAAGCGCGAACGTCTTGGCGTTCAAGCACATGGCAGAAACAAGGTGTGAACAGATGAGCTGCTGCTATTTTCTCCGTTCGGCATGCTTCGTTGTAGCTCTCTTGCCGGTCGCCGGCTTAGCGGCTTGCTTTGCGCGACTAGCTCTGGGGAGAGAAGGAGATAGCGCCGGAAACCTCGCCTTTTGCCTTCTTCGGCGCTGGAACCTGGTTGCTGCGCCTTCTCTTTGTCCATGTGCACACACACGATTCCTCAGCGAAAACCATGCAGAAACCTTTCCACGAGCACCCAGGGATGTGCACCCAGCACCACGTGCACGAACACGCAGCTAGAGAAAAGCACCTACCTTTTCACACACTGATGCCTAAGCAAACGCGTGGCCACACACACGCACACATCCGCAAGCGCGCCTACTCCCATCTATTGAGGGAAAGACGGACGAGCTCTTTGGTTGCTCTTCACAGGCTTGTCCCTGATCTATAGCTGAGGGCAAACACTTGTGTGCTTGTGGGAGAGCCTGTGTCTTTCCTGGAAGCGTTTGGGAGTTTTGCTCAGACGCGTGTTTCCTCAAGTTCAAGAATCAAGATCTAGGATACCTGCAGACAGGTGCCTGTTTGTGTGGAGACAGTCTGTTTGAAACTGTGTTCCTCAGCGCCCGCTCTTTCTCCCCGTCGCTCCACACGCCTGGGAGTCCCTTTCTTTCTCTCCACAAGCACGTGTGTTGACTTCGTCGCACATGTGCATCTGCACAAGCGTTGAGCTCAGCAGAGCGTGTCTCTTGACACTTGATGTGCGTTGGCTGTGTCTGCCTGCTCCAGTGAAGAGAGAAACGGGAAATCATCTTGGTAGAGGCAACAAAGCAAAAGCGAGGCAGGATTGACATCTGCTCAACAGAGACGGATTCCCTGCGCTGACACAGTTCACAGTTACACGAGAAGCAATCTGAGCGGTCCGTCGACCGGAGACGTGTTTCCCAAGAGGTCGTTTAGCGAGTGAACAGCAGTGTGCGCGACTTTCAGGAGTGTGCCTGGAAAGTGCCAGAATCACCAGGAGCATCTGTGCAAAAGCTGCTGCCTCTGTGACCGCATTGAGGCACGTTCGCGTGTCTGCGAGTATATAGACGGCTCTTTCGCGTTCACTCCGAGGGAAACGGTCCGCTATTGCTTCTGTGCGCACAGACGCGATTCCCTTGTCTCTTGCGAACACAGGGAACTCTGTGCATCCAAATCTACAGGCTAAGGACGCGTCTGCATATGTTTTGGTGAACAATCGAGTGTGCGTGTTCTGACAGCTGCCTCTATGCAGACGTCTCCACAGAGCCACTTCTGAATGCCCCGCAGCCCAGGACTGAATGGATACACTAACAAGTGCACCGGTGTGAGCAACCACATATGCAGAAGGACGTCTTTCATCTCACAGAAGCGCGAACGTCTTGGCGTTCAAGCACATGGCAGAAACAAGGTGTGAACAGATGAGCTGCTGCTATTTTCTCCGTTCGGCATGCTTCGTTGTAGCTCTCTTGCCGGTCGCCGGCTTAGCGGCTTGCTTTGCGCGACTAGCTCTGGGGAGAGAAGGAGATAGCGCCGGAAACCTCGCCTTTTGCCTTCTTCGGCGCTGGAACCTGGTTGCTGCGCCTTCTCTTTGTCCATGTGCACACACACGATTCCTCAGCGAAAACCATGCAGAAACCTTTCCACGAGCACCCAGGGATGTGCACCCAGCACCACGTGCACGCACACGCAGCTAGAGAAAAGCACCTACCTTTTCACACACTGATGCCTAAGCAAACGCGTGGCCACACACACGCACACATCCGCAAGCGCGCCTACTCCCATCTATTGAGGGAAAGACGGACGAGCTCTTTGGTTGCTCTTCACAGGCTTGTCCCTGATCTATAGCTGAGGGCAAACACTTGTGTGCTTGTGGGAGAGCCTGTGTCTTTCCTGGAAGCGTTTGGGAGTTTTGCTCAGACGCGTGTTTCCTCAAGTTCAAGAATCAAGATCTAGGATACCTGCAGACAGGTGCCTGTTTGTGTGGAGACAGTCTGTTTGAAACTGTGTTCCTCAGCGCCCGCTCTTTCTCCCCGTCGCTCCACACGCCTGGGAGTCCCTTTCTTTCTCTCCACAAGCACGTGTGTTGACTTCGTCGCACATGTGCATCTGCACAAGCGTTGAGCTCAGCAGAGCGTGTCTCTTGACACTTGATGTGCGTTGGCTGTGTCTGCGTGCTCCAGTGAAGAGAGAAACGGGAAATCATCTTGGTAGAGGCAACAAAGCAAAAGCGAGGCAGGATTGACATCTGCTCAACAGAGACGGATTCCCTGCGCTGACACAGTTCACAGTTACACGAGAAGCAATCTGAGCGGTCCGTCGACCGGAGACGTGTTTCCCAAGAGGTCGTTTAGCGAGTGAACAGCAGTGTGCGCGACTTTCAGGAGTGTGCCTGGAAAGTGCCAGAATCACCAGGAGCATCTGTGCAAAAGCTGCTGCCTCTGTGACCGCATTGAGGCACGTTCGCGTGTCTGCGAGTATATAGACGGCTCTTTCGCGTTCACTCCGAGGGAAACGGTCCGCTATTGCTTCTGTGCGCACAGACGCGATTCCCTTGTCTCTTGCGAACACAGGGAACTCTGTGCATCCAAATCTACAGGCTAAGGACGCGTCTGCATATGTTTTGGTGAACAATCGAGTGTGCGTGTTCTGACAGCTGCCTCTATGCAGACGTCTCCACAGAGCCATTTCTGAATGCCCCGCAGCCCAGGACTGAATGGATACACTAACAAGTGCACCGGTGTGAGCAACCACATATGCAGAAGGACGTCTTTCATCTCACAGAAGCGCGAACGTCTTGGCGTTCAAGCACATGGCAGAAACAAGGTGTGAACAGATGAGCTGCTGCTATTTTCTCCGTTCGGCATGCTTCGTTGTAGCTCTCTTGCCGGTCGCCGGCTTAGCGGCTTGCTTTGCGCGACTAGCTCTGGGGAGAGAAGGAGATAGCGCCGGAAACCTCGCCTTTTGCCTTCTTCGGCGCTGGAACCTGGTTGCTGCGCCTTCTCTTTGTCCATGTGCACACACACGATTCCTCAGCGAAAACCATGCAGAAACGTTTCCACGAGCACCCAGGGATGTGCACCCAGCACCACGTGCACGCACACGCAGCTAGAGAAAAGCACCTACCTTTTCACACACTGATGCCTAAGCAAACGCGTGGCCACACACACGCACACATCCGCAAGCGCGCCTACTCCCATCTATTGAGGGAAAGACGGACGAGCAACGTCCTGCCAGGCTTGAGGGGAAAAACGTCCGTTGACGGTTGGCGTACTGCACGCCCGCCTACGGGGCTGCAGGGGAATCCACATTTGGAAGGTACCTGAAGATGTGTGCCTGTTCTTGGAGCTCCGCTAGTAGGGTAGCAAAGACACTCGTAGGCAGTACTGAATGCTGCTCCGTGCTACTTCTCCTCCGCTGGCAAATGCTTCACAGTCGCCCTAGGAAAGACGTTTAACAATCGATCTCCAAGAGGAACGAAACACATGATGCCATAAGGCGAAAGAATAGCAGGGCATCTCTTCACAGGCTTGTCCCTGATCTATAGCTGAGGGCAAACACTTGTGTGCTTGTGGGAGAGCCTGTGTCTTTCCTGGAAGCGTTTGGGAGTTTTGCTCAGACGCGTGTTTCCTCAAGTTCAAGAATCAAGATCTAGGATACCTGCAGACAGGTGCCTGTTTGTGTGGAGACAGTCTGTTTGAAACTGTGTTCCTCAGCGCCCGCTCTTTCTCCCCGTCGCTCCACACGCCTGGGAGTCCCTTTCTTTCTCTCCACAAGCACGTGTGTTGACTTCGTCGCACATGTGCATCTGCACAAGCGTTGAGCTCAGCAGAGCGTGTCTCTTGACACTTGATGTGCGTTGGCTGTGTCTGCCTGCTCCAGTGAAGAGAGAAACGGGAAATCATCTTGGTAGAGGCAACAAAGCAAAAGCGAGGCAGGATTGACATCTGCTCAACAGAGACGGATTCCCTGCGCTGACACAGTTCACAGTTACACGAGAAGCAATCTGAGCGGTCCGTCGACCGGAGACGTGTTTCCCAAGAGGTCGTTTAGCGAGTGAACAGCAGTGTGCGCGACTTTCAGGAGTGTGCCTGGAAAGTGCCAGAATCACCAGGAGCATCTGTGCAAAAGCTGCTGCCTCTGTGACCGCATTGAGGCACGTTCGCGTGTCTGCGAGTATATAGACGGCTCTTTCGCGTTCACTCCGAGGGAAACGGTCCGCTATTGCTTCTGTGCGCACAGACGCGATTCCCTTGTCTCTTGCGAACACAGGGAACTCTGTGCATCCAAATCTACAGGCTAAGGACGCGTCTGCATATGTTTTGGTGAACAATCGAGTGTGCGTGTTCTGACAGCTGCCTCTATGCAGACGTCTCCACAGAGCCACTTCTGAATGCCCCGCAGCCCAGGACTGAATGGATACACTAACAAGTGCACCGGTGTGAGCAACCACATATGCAGAAGGACGTCTTTCATCTCACAGAAGCGCGAACGTCTTGGCGTTCAAGCACATGGCAGAAACAAGGTGTGAACAGATGAGCTGCTGCTATTTTCTCCGTTCGGCATGCTTCGTTGTAGCTCTCTTGCCGGTCGCCGGCTTAGCGGCTTGCTTTGCGCGACTAGCTCTGGGGAGAGAAGGAGATAGCGCCGGAAACCTCGCCTTTTGCCTTCTTCGGCGCTGGAACCTGGTTGCTGCGCCTTCTCTTTGTCCATGTGCACACACACGATTCCTCAGCGAAAACCATGCAGAAACCTTTCCACGAGCACCCAGGGATGTGCACCCAGCACCACGTGCACGCACACGCAGCTAGAGAAAAGCACCTACCTTTTCACACACTGATGCCTAAGCAAACGCGTGGCCACACACACGCACACATCCGCAAGCGCGCCTACTCCCATCTATTGAGGGAAAGACGGACGAGCTCTTTGGTTGCTCTTCACAGGCTTGTCCCTGATCTATAGCTGAGGGCAAACACTTGTGTGCTTGTGGGAGAGCCTGTGTCTTTCCTGGAAGCGTTTGGGAGTTTTGCTCAGACGCGTGTTTCCTCAAGTTCAAGAATCAAGATCTAGGATACCTGCAGACAGGTGCCTGTTTGTGTGGAGACAGTCTGTTTGAAACTGTGTTCCTCAGCGCCCGCTCTTTCTCCCCGTCGCTCCACACGCCTGGGAGTCCCTTTCTTTCTCTCCACAAGCACGTGTGTTGACTTCGTCGCACATGTGCATCTGCACAAGCGTTGAGCTCAGCAGAGCGTGTCTCTTGACACTTGATGTGCGTTGGCTGTGTCTGCGTGCTCCAGTGAAGAGAGAAACGGGAAATCATCTTGGTAGAGGCAACAAAGCAAAAGCGAGGCAGGATTGACATCTGCTCAACAGAGACGGATTCCCTGCGCTGACACAGTTCACAGTTACACGAGAAGCAATCTGAGCGGTCCGTCGACCGGAGACGTGTTTCCCAAGAGGTCGTTTAGCGAGTGAACAGCAGTGTGCGCGACTTTCAGGAGTGTGCCTGGAAAGTGCCAGAATCACCAGGAGCATCTGTGCAAAAGCTGCTGCCTCTGTGACCGCATTGAGGCACGTTCGCGTGTCTGCGAGTATATAGACGGCTCTTTCGCGTTCACTCCGAGGGAAACGGTCCGCTATTGCTTCTGTGCGCACAGACGCGATTCCCTTGTCTCTTGCGAACACAGGGAACTCTGTGCATCCAAATCTACAGGCTAAGGACGCGTCTGCATATGTTTTGGTGAACAATCGAGTGTGCGTGTTCTGACAGCTGCCTCTATGCAGACGTCTCCACAGAGCCATTTCTGAATGCCCCGCAGCCCAGGACTGAATGGATACACTAACAAGTGCACCGGTGTGAGCAACCACATATGCAGAAGGACGTCTTTCATCTCACAGAAGCGCGAACGTCTTGGCGTTCAAGCACATGGCAGAAACAAGGTGTGAACAGATGAGCTGCTGCTATTTTCTCCGTTCGGCATGCTTCGTTGTAGCTCTCTTGCCGGTCGCCGGCTTAGCGGCTTGCTTTGCGCGACTAGCTCTGGGGAGAGAAGGAGATAGCGCCGGAAACCTCGCCTTTTGCCTTCTTCGGCGCTGGAACCTGGTTGCTGCGCCTTCTCTTTGTCCATGTGCACACACACGATTCCTCAGCGAAAACCATGCAGAAACCTTTCCACGAGCACCCAGGGATGTGCACCCAGCACCACGTGCACGCACACGCAGCTAGAGAAAAGCACCTACCTTTTCACACACTGATGCCTAAGCAAACGCGTGGCCACACACACGCACACATCCGCAAGCGCGCCTACTCCCATCTATTGAGGGAAAGACGGACGAGCAACGTCCTGACAGGCTTGAGGGGAAAAACGTCCGTTGACGGTTGGCGTACTGCACGCCCGCCTACGGGGCTGCAGGGGAATCCACATTTGGAAGGTACCTGAAGATGTGTGCCTGTTCTTGGAGCTCCGCTAGTAGGGTAGCAAAGACACTCGTAGGCAGTACTGAATGCTGCTCCGTGCTACTTCTCCTCCGCTGGCAAATGCTTCACAGTCGCCCTAGGAAAGACGTTTAACAATCGATCTCCAAGAGGAACGAAACACATGATGCCATAAGGCGAAAGAATAGCAGGGCATCTCTTCACAGGCTTGTCCCTGATCTATAGCTGAGGGCAAACACTTGTGTGCTTGTGGGAGAGCCTGTGTCTTTCCTGGAAGCGTTTGGGAGTTTTGCTCAGACGCGTGTTTCCTCAAGTTCAAGAATCAAGATCTAGGATACCTGCAGACAGGTGCCTGTTTGTGTGGAGACAGTCTGTTTGAAACTGTGTTCCTCAGCGCCCGCTCTTTCTCCCCGTCGCTCCACACGCCTGGGAGTCCCTTTCTTTCTCTCCACAAGCACGTGTGTTGACTTCGTCGCACATGTGCATCTGCACAAGCGTTGAGCTCAGCAGAGCGTGTCTCTTGACACTTGATGTGCGTTGGCTGTGTCTGCCTGCTCCAGTGAAGAGAGAAACGGGAAATCATCTTGGTAGAGGCAACAAAGCAAAAGCGAGGCAGGATTGACATCTGCTCAACAGAGACGGATTCCCTGCGCTGACACAGTTCACAGTTACACGAGAAGCAATCTGAGCAGTCCGTCGACCGGAGACGTGTTTCCCAAGAGGTCGTTTAGCGAGTGAACAGCAGTGTGCGCGACTTTCAGGAGTGTGCCTGGAAAGTGCCAGAATCACCAGGAGCATCTGTGCAAAAGCTGCTGCCTCTGTGACCGCATTGAGGCACGTTCGCGTGTCTGCGAGTATATAGACGGCTCTTTCGCGTTCACTCCGAGGGAAACGGTCCGCTATTGCTTCTGTGCGCACAGACGCGATTCCCTTGTCTCTTGCGAACACAGGGAACTCTGTGCATCCAAATCTACAGGCTAAGGACGCGTCTGCATATGTTTTGGTGAACAATCGAGTGTGCGTGTTCTGACAGCTGCCTCTATGCAGACGTCTCCACAGAGCCACTTCTGAATGCCCCGCAGCCCAGGACTGAATGGATACACTAACAAGTGCACCGGTGTGAGCAACCACATATGCAGAAGGACGTCTTTCATCTCACAGAAGCGCGAACGTCTTGGCGTTCAAGCACATGGCAGAAACAAGGTGTGAACAGATGAGCTGCTGCTATTTTCTCCGTTCGGCATGCTTCGTTGTAGCTCTCTTGCCGGTCGCCGGCTTAGCGGCTTGCTTTGCGCGACTAGCTCTGGGGAGAGAAGGAGATAGCGCCGGAAACCTCGCCTTTTGCCTTCTTCGGCGCTGGAACCTGGTTGCTGCGCCTTCTCTTTGTCCATGTGCACACACACGATTCCTCAGCGAAAACCATGCAGAAACCTTTCCACGAGCACCCAGGGATGTGCACCCAGCACCACGTGCACGAACACGCAGCTAGAGAAAAGCACCTACCTTTTCACACACTGATGCCTAAGCAAACGCGTGGCCACACACACGCACACATCCGCAAGCGCGCCTACTCCCATCTATTGAGGGAAAGACGGACGAGCTCTTTGGTTGCTCTTCACAGGCTTGTCCCTGATCTATAGCTGAGGGCAAACACTTGTGTGCTTGTGGGAGAGCCTGTGTCTTTCCTGGAAGCGTTTGGGAGTTTTGCTCAGACGCGTGTTTCCTCAAGTTCAAGAATCAAGATCTAGGATACCTGCAGACAGGTGCCTGTTTGTGTGGAGACAGTCTGTTTGAAACTGTGTTCCTCAGCGCCCGCTCTTTCTCCCCGTCGCTCCACACGCCTGGGAGTCCCTTTCTTTCTCTCCACAAGCACGTGTGTTGACTTCGTCGCACATGTGCATCTGCACAAGCGTTGAGCTCAGCAGAGCGTGTCTCTTGACACTTGATGTGCGTTGGCTGTGTCTGCCTGCTCCAGTGAAGAGAGAAACGGGAAATCATCTTGGTAGAGGCAACAAAGCAAAAGCGAGGCAGGATTGACATCTGCTCAACAGAGACGGATTCCCTGCGCTGACACAGTTCACAGTTACACGAGAAGCAATCTGAGCGGTCCGTCGACCGGAGACGTGTTTCCCAAGAGGTCGTTTAGCGAGTGAACAGCAGTGTGCGCGACTTTCAGGAGTGTGCCTGGAAAGTGCCAGAATCACCAGGAGCATCTGTGCAAAAGCTGCTGCCTCTGTGACCGCATTGAGGCACGTTCGCGTGTCTGCGAGTATATAGACGGCTCTTTCGCGTTCACTCCGAGGGAAACGGTCCGCTATTGCTTCTGTGCGCACAGACGCGATTCCCTTGTCTCTTGCGAACACAGGGAACTCTGTGCATCCAAATCTACAGGCTAAGGACGCGTCTGCATATGTTTTGGTGAACAATCGAGTGTGCGTGTTCTGACAGCTGCCTCTATGCAGACGTCTCCACAGAGCCATTTCTGAATGCCCCGCAGCCCAGGACTGAATGGATACACTAACAAGTGCACCGGTGTGAGCAACCACATATGCAGAAGGACGTCTTTCATCTCACAGAAGCGCGAACGTCTTGGCGTTCAAGCACATGGCAGAAACAAGGTGTGAACAGATGAGCTGCTGCTATTTTCTCCGTTCGGCATGCTTCGTTGTAGCTCTCTTGCCGGTCGCCGGCTTAGCGGCTTGCTTTGCGCGACTAGCTCTGGGGAGAGAAGGAGATAGCGCCGGAAACCTCGCCTTTTGCCTTCTTCGGCGCTGGAACCTGGTTGCTGCGCCTTCTCTTTGTCCATGTGCACACACACGATTCCTCAGCGAAAACCATGCAGAAACCTTTCCACGAGCACCCAGGGATGTGCACCCAGCACCACGTGCACGAACACGCAGCTAGAGAAAAGCACCTACCTTTTCACACACTGATGCCTAAGCAAACGCGTGGCCACACACACGCACACATCCGCAAGCGCGCCTACTCCCATCTATTGAGGGAAAGACGGACGAGCTCTTTGGTTGCTCTTCACAGGCTTGTCCCTGATCTATAGCTGAGGGCAAACACTTGTGTGCTTGTGGGAGAGCCTGTGTCTTTCCTGGAAGCGTTTGGGAGTTTTGCTCAGACGCGTGTTTCCTCAAGTTCAAGAATCAAGATCTAGGATACCTGCAGACAGGTGCCTGTTTGTGTGGAGACAGTCTGTTTGAAACTGTGTTCCTCAGCGCCCGCTCTTTCTCCCCGTCGCTCCACACGCCTGGGAGTCCCTTTCTTTCTCTCCACAAGCACGTGTGTTGACTTCGTCGCACATGTGCATCTGCACAAGCGTTGAGCTCAGCAGAGCGTGTCTCTTGACACTTGATGTGCGTTGGCTGTGTCTGCCTGCTCCAGTGAAGAGAGAAACGGGAAATCATCTTGGTAGAGGCAACAAAGCAAAAGCGAGGCAGGATTGACATCTGCTCAACAGAGACGGATTCCCTGCGCTGACACAGTTCACAGTTACACGAGAAGCAATCTGAGCGGTCCGTCGACCGGAGACGTGTTTCCCAAGAGGTCGTTTAGCGAGTGAACAGCAGTGTGCGCGACTTTCAGGAGTGTGCCTGGAAAGTGCCAGAATCACCAGGAGCATCTGTGCAAAAGCTGCTGCCTCTGTGACCGCATTGAGGCACGTTCGCGTGTCTGCGAGTATATAGACGGCTCTTTCGCGTTCACTCCGAGGGAAACGGTCCGCTATTGCTTCTGTGCGCACAGACGCGATTCCCTTGTCTCTTGCGAACACAGGGAACTCTGTGCATCCAAATCTACAGGCTAAGGACGCGTCTGCATATGTTTTGGTGAACAATCGAGTGTGCGTGTTCTGACAGCTGCCTCTATGCAGACGTCTCCACAGAGCCACTTCTGAATGCCCCGCAGCCCAGGACTGAATGGATACACTAACAAGTGCACCGGTGTGAGCAACCACATATGCAGAAGGACGTCTTTCATCTCACAGAAGCGCGAACGTCTTGGCGTTCAAGCACATGGCAGAAACAAGGTGTGAACAGATGAGCTGCTGCTATTTTCTCCGTTCGGCATGCTTCGTTGTAGCTCTCTTGCCGGTCGCCGGCTTAGCGGCTTGCTTTGCGCGACTAGCTCTGGGGAGAGAAGGAGATAGCGCCGGAAACCTCGCCTTTTGCCTTCTTCGGCGCTGGAACCTGGTTGCTGCGCCTTCTCTTTGTCCATGTGCACACACACGATTCCTCAGCGAAAACCATGCAGAAACCTTTCCACGAGCACCCAGGGATGTGCACCCAGCACCACGTGCACGAACACGCAGCTAGAGAAAAGCACCTACCTTTTCACACACTGATGCCTAAGCAAACGCGTGGCCACACACACGCACACATCCGCAAGCGCGCCTACTCCCATCTATTGAGGGAAAGACGGACGAGCTCTTTGGTTGCTCTTCACAGGCTTGTCCCTGATCTATAGCTGAGGGCAAACACTTGTGTGCTTGTGGGAGAGCCTGTGTCTTTCCTGGAAGCGTTTGGGAGTTTTGCTCAGACGCGTGTTTCCTCAAGTTCAAGAATCAAGATCTAGGATACCTGCAGACAGGTGCCTGTTTGTGTGGAGACAGTCTGTTTGAAACTGTGTTCCTCAGCGCCCGCTCTTTCTCCCCGTCGCTCCACACGCCTGGGAGTCCCTTTCTTTCTCTCCACAAGCACGTGTGTTGACTTCGTCGCACATGTGCATCTGCACAAGCGTTGAGCTCAGCAGAGCGTGTCTCTTGACACTTGATGTGCGTTGGCTGTGTCTGCCTGCTCCAGTGAAGAGAGAAACGGGAAATCATCTTGGTAGAGGCAACAAAGCAAAAGCGAGGCAGGATTGACATCTGCTCAACAGAGACGGATTCCCTGCGCTGACACAGTTCACAGTTACACGAGAAGCAATCTGAGCGGTCCGTCGACCGGAGACGTGTTTCCCAAGAGGTCGTTTAGCGAGTGAACAGCAGTGTGCGCGACTTTCAGGAGTGTGCCTGGAAAGTGCCAGAATCACCAGGAGCATCTGTGCAAAAGCTGCTGCCTCTGTGACCGCATTGAGGCACGTTCGCGTGTCTGCGAGTATATAGACGGCTCTTTCGCGTTCACTCCGAGGGAAACGGTCCGCTATTGCTTCTGTGCGCACAGACGCGATTCCCTTGTCTCTTGCGAACACAGGGAACTCTGTGCATCCAAATCTACAGGCTAAGGACGCGTCTGCATATGTTTTGGTGAACAATCGAGTGTGCGTGTTCTGACAGCTGCCTCTATGCAGACGTCTCCACAGAGCCACTTCTGAATGCCCCGCAGCCCAGGACTGAATGGATACACTAACAAGTGCACCGGTGTGAGCAACCACATATGCAGAAGGACGTCTTTCATCTCACAGAAGCGCGAACGTCTTGGCGTTCAAGCACATGGCAGAAACAAGGTGTGAACAGATGAGCTGCTGCTATTTTCTCCGTTCGGCATGCTTCGTTGTAGCTCTCTTGCCGGTCGCCGGCTTAGCGGCTTGCTTTGCGCGACTAGCTCTGGGGAGAGAAGGAGATAGCGCCGGAAACCTCGCCTTTTGCCTTCTTCGGCGCTGGAACCTGGTTGCTGCGCCTTCTCTTTGTCCATGTGCACACACACGATTCCTCAGCGAAAACCATGCAGAAACCTTTCCACGAGCACCCAGGGATGTGCACCCAGCACCACGTGCACGAACACGCAGCTAGAGAAAAGCACCTACCTTTTCACACACTGATGCCTAAGCAAACGCGTGGCCACACACACGCACACATCCGCAAGCGCGCCTACTCCCATCTATTGAGGGAAAGACGGACGAGCTCTTTGGTTGCTCTTCACAGGCTTGTCCCTGATCTATAGCTGAGGGCAAACACTTGTGTGCTTGTGGGAGAGCCTGTGTCTTTCCTGGAAGCGTTTGGGAGTTTTGCTCAGACGCGTGTTTCCTCAAGTTCAAGAATCAAGATCTAGGATACCTGCAGACAGGTGCCTGTTTGTGTGGAGACAGTCTGTTTGAAACTGTGTTCCTCAGCGCCCGCTCTTTCTCCCCGTCGCTCCACACGCCTGGGAGTCCCTTTCTTTCTCTCCACAAGCACGTGTGTTGACTTCGTCGCACATGTGCATCTGCACAAGCGTTGAGCTCAGCAGAGCGTGTCTCTTGACACTTGATGTGCGTTGGCTGTGTCTGCCTGCTCCAGTGAAGAGAGAAACGGGAAATCATCTTGGTAGAGGCAACAAAGCAAAAGCGAGGCAGGATTGACATCTGCTCAACAGAGACGGATTCCCTGCGCTGACACAGTTCACAGTTACACGAGAAGCAATCTGAGCGGTCCGTCGACCGGAGACGTGTTTCCCAAGAGGTCGTTTAGCGAGTGAACAGCAGTGTGCGCGACTTTCAGGAGTGTGCCTGGAAAGTGCCAGAATCACCAGGAGCATCTGTGCAAAAGCTGCTGCCTCTGTGACCGCATTGAGGCACGTTCGCGTGTCTGCGAGTATATAGACGGCTCTTTCGCGTTCACTCCGAGGGAAACGGTCCGCTATTGCTTCTGTGCGCACAGACGCGATTCCCTTGTCTCTTGCGAACACAGGGAACTCTGTGCATCCAAATCTACAGGCTAAGGACGCGTCTGCATATGTTTTGGTGAACAATCGAGTGTGCGTGTTCTGACAGCTGCCTCTATGCAGACGTCTCCACAGAGCCATTTCTGAATGCCCCGCAGCCCAGGACTGAATGGATACACTAACAAGTGCACCGGTGTGAGCAACCACATATGCAGAAGGACGTCTTTCATCTCACAGAAGCGCGAACGTCTTGGCGTTCAAGCACATGGCAGAAACAAGGTGTGAACAGATGAGCTGCTGCTAGTTTCTCCGTTCGGCATGCTTCGTTGTAGCTCTCTTGCCGGTCGCCGGCTTAGCGGCTTGCTTTGCGCGACTAGCTCTGGGGAGAGAAGGAGATAGCGCCGGAAACCTCGCCTTTTGCCTTCTTCGGCGCTGGAACCTGGTTGCTGCGCCTTCTCTTTGTCCATGTGCACACACACGATTCCTCAGCGAAAACCATGCAGAAACCTTTCCACGAGCACCCAGGGATGTGCACCCAGCACCACGTGCACGAACACGCAGCTAGAGAAAAGCACCTACCTTTTCACACACTGATGCCTAAGCAAACGCGTGGCCACACACACGCACACATCCGCAAGCGCGCCTACTCCCATCTATTGAGGGAAAGACGGACGAGCTCTTTGGTTGCTCTTCACAGGCTTGTCCCTGATCTATAGCTGAGGGCAAACACTTGTGTGCTTGTGGGAGAGCCTGTGTCTTTCCTGGAAGCGTTTGGGAGTTTTGCTCAGACGCGTGTTTCCTCAAGTTCAAGAATCAAGATCTAGGATACCTGCAGACAGGTGCCTGTTTGTGTGGAGACAGTCTGTTTGAAACTGTGTTCCTCAGCGCCCGCTCTTTCTCCCCGTCGCTCCACACGCCTGGGAGTCCCTTTCTTTCTCTCCACAAGCACGTGTGTTGACTTCGTCGCACATGTGCATCTGCACAAGCGTTGAGCTCAGCAGAGCGTGTCTCTTGACACTTGATGTGCGTTGGCTGTGTCTGCCTGCTCCAGTGAAGAGAGAAACGGGAAATCATCTTGGTAGAGGCAACAAAGCAAAAGCGAGGCAGGATTGACATCTGCTCAACAGAGACGGATTCCCTGCGCTGACACAGTTCACAGTTACACGAGAAGCAATCTGAGCGGTCCGTCGACCGGAGACGTGTTTCCCAAGAGGTCGTTTAGCGAGTGAACAGCAGTGTGCGCGACTTTCAGGAGTGTGCCTGGAAAGTGCCAGAATCACCAGGAGCATCTGTGCAAAAGCTGCTGCCTCTGTGACCGCATTGAGGCACGTTCGCGTGTCTGCGAGTATATAGACGGCTCTTTCGCGTTCACTCCGAGGGAAACGGTCCGCTATTGCTTCTGTGCGCACAGACGCGATTCCCTTGTCTCTTGCGAACACAGGGAACTCTGTGCATCCAAATCTACAGGCTAAGGACGCGTCTGCATATGTTTTGGTGAACAATCGAGTGTGCGTGTTCTGACAGCTGCCTCTATGCAGACGTCTCCACAGAGCCACTTCTGAATGCCCCGCAGCCCAGGACTGAATGGATACACTAACAAGTGCACCGGTGTGAGCAACCACATATGCAGAAGGACGTCTTTCATCTCACAGAAGCGCGAACGTCTTGGCGTTCAAGCACATGGCAGAAACAAGGTGTGAACAGATGAGCTGCTGCTATTTTCTCCGTTCGGCATGCTTCGTTGTAGCTCTCTTGCCGGTCGCCGGCTTAGCGGCTTGCTTTGCGCGACTAGCTCTGGGGAGAGAAGGAGATAGCGCCGGAAACCTCGCCTTTTGCCTTCTTCGGCGCTGGAACCTGGTTGCTGCGCCTTCTCTTTGTCCATGTGCACACACACGATTCCTCAGCGAAAACCATGCAGAAACCTTTCCACGAGCACCCAGGGATGTGCACCCAGCACCACGTGCACGAACACGCAGCTAGAGAAAAGCACCTACCTTTTCACACACTGATGCCTAAGCAAACGCGTGGCCACACACACGCACACATCCGCAAGCGCGCCTACTCCCATCTATTGAGGGAAAGACGGACGAGCTCTTTGGTTGCTCTTCACAGGCTTGTCCCTGATCTATAGCTGAGGGCAAACACTTGTGTGCTTGTGGGAGAGCCTGTGTCTTTCCTGGAAGCGTTTGGGAGTTTTGCTCAGACGCGTGTTTCCTCAAGTTCAAGAATCAAGATCTAGGATACCTGCAGACAGGTGCCTGTTTGTGTGGAGACAGTCTGTTTGAAACTGTGTTCCTCAGCGCCCGCTCTTTCTCCCCGTCGCTCCACACGCCTGGGAGTCCCTTTCTTTCTCTCCACAAGCACGTGTGTTGACTTCGTCGCACATGTGCATCTGCACAAGCGTTGAGCTCAGCAGAGCGTGTCTCTTGACACTTGATGTGCGTTGGCTGTGTCTGCCTGCTCCAGTGAAGAGAGAAACGGGAAATCATCTTGGTAGAGGCAACAAAGCAAAAGCGAGGCAGGATTGACATCTGCTCAACAGAGACGGATTCCCTGCGCTGACACAGTTCACAGTTACACGAGAAGCAATCTGAGCGGTCCGTCGACCGGAGACGTGTTTCCCAAGAGGTCGTTTAGCGAGTGAACAGCAGTGTGCGCGACTTTCAGGAGTGTGCCTGGAAAGTGCCAGAATCACCAGGAGCATCTGTGCAAAAGCTGCTGCCTCTGTGACCGCATTGAGGCACGTTCGCGTGTCTGCGAGTATATAGACGGCTCTTTCGCGTTCACTCCGAGGGAAACGGTCCGCTATTGCTTCTGTGCGCACAGACGCGATTCCCTTGTCTCTTGCGAACACAGGGAACTCTGTGCATCCAAATCTACAGGCTAAGGACGCGTCTGCATATGTTTTGGTGAACAATCGAGTGTGCGTGTTCTGACAGCTGCCTCTATGCAGACGTCTCCACAGAGCCATTTCTGAATGCCCCGCAGCCCAGGACTGAATGGATACACTAACAAGTGCACCGGTGTGAGCAACCACATATGCAGAAGGACGTCTTTCATCTCACAGAAGCGCGAACGTCTTGGCGTTCAAGCACATGGCAGAAACAAGGTGTGAACAGATGAGCTGCTGCTATTTTCTCCGTTCGGCATGCTTCGTTGTAGCTCTCTTGCCGGTCGCCGGCTTAGCGGCTTGCTTTGCGCGACTAGCTCTGGGGAGAGAAGGAGATAGCGCCGGAAACCTCGCCTTTTGCCTTCTTCGGCGCTGGAACCTGGTTGCTGCGCCTTCTCTTTGTCCATGTGCACACACACGATTCCTCAGCGAAAACCATGCAGAAACCTTTCCACGAGCACCCAGGGATGTGCACCCAGCACCACGTGCACGAACACGCAGCTAGAGAAAAGCACCTACCTTTTCACACACTGATGCCTAAGCAAACGCGTGGCCACACACACGCACACATCCGCAAGCGCGCCTACTCCCATCTATTGAGGGAAAGACGGACGAGCTCTTTGGTTGCTCTTCACAGGCTTGTCCCTGATCTATAGCTGAGGGCAAACACTTGTGTGCTTGTGGGAGAGCCTGTGTCTTTCCTGGAAGCGTTTGGGAGTTTTGCTCAGACGCGTGTTTCCTCAAGTTCAAGAATCAAGATCTAGGATACCTGCAGACAGGTGCCTGTTTGTGTGGAGACAGTCTGTTTGAAACTGTGTTCCTCAGCGCCCGCTCTTTCTCCCCGTCGCTCCACACGCCTGGGAGTCCCTTTCTTTCTCTCCACAAGCACGTGTGTTGACTTCGTCGCACATGTGCATCTGCACAAGCGTTGAGCTCAGCAGAGCGTGTCTCTTGACACTTGATGTGCGTTGGCTGTGTCTGCCTGCTCCAGTGAAGAGAGAAACGGGAAATCATCTTGGTAGAGGCAACAAAGCAAAAGCGAGGCAGGATTGACATCTGCTCAACAGAGACGGATTCCCTGCGCTGACACAGTTCACAGTTACACGAGAAGCAATCTGAGCGGTCCGTCGACCGGAGACGTGTTTCCCAAGAGGTCGTTTAGCGAGTGAACAGCAGTGTGCGCGACTTTCAGGAGTGTGCCTGGAAAGTGCCAGAATCACCAGGAGCATCTGTGCAAAAGCTGCTGCCTCTGTGACCGCATTGAGGCACGTTCGCGTGTCTGCGAGTATATAGACGGCTCTTTCGCGTTCACTCCGAGGGAAACGGTCCGCTATTGCTTCTGTGCGCACAGACGCGATTCCCTTGTCTCTTGCGAACACAGGGAACTCTGTGCATCCAAATCTACAGGCTAAGGACGCGTCTGCATATGTTTTGGTGAACAATCGAGTGTGCGTGTTCTGACAGCTGCCTCTATGCAGACGTCTCCACAGAGCCACTTCTGAATGCCCCGCAGCCCAGGACTGAATGGATACACTAACAAGTGCACCGGTGTGAGCAACCACATATGCAGAAGGACGTCTTTCATCTCACAGAAGCGCGAACGTCTTGGCGTTCAAGCACATGGCAGAAACA
This sequence comes from Patagioenas fasciata, assembly GCF_037038585.1. Classification (NCBI taxonomy): domain Eukaryota; kingdom Metazoa; phylum Chordata; class Aves; order Columbiformes; family Columbidae; genus Patagioenas; species Patagioenas fasciata. The sequence continues at coordinate 90,214 of NW_027288631.1, forward strand.
AGGTGTGAACAGATGAGCTGCTGCTATTTTCTCCGTTCGGCATGCTTCGTTGTAGCTCTCTTGCCGGTCGCCGGCTTAGCGGCTTGCTTTGCGCGACTAGCTCTGGGGAGAGAAGGAGATAGCGCCGGAAACCTCGCCTTTTGCCTTCTTCGGCGCTGGAACCTGGTTGCTGCGCCTTCTCTTTGTCCATGTGCACACACACGATTCCTCAGCGAAAACCATGCAGAAACCTTTCCACGAGCACCCAGGGATGTGCACCCAGCACCACGTGCACGCACACGCAGCTAGAGAAAAGCACCTACCTTTTCACACACTGATGCCTAAGCAAACGCGTGGCCACACACACGCACACATCCGCAAGCGCGCCTACTCCCATCTATTGAGAGAAAGACGGACGAGCTCTTTGGTTGCTCTTCACAGGCTTGTCCCTGATCTATAGCTGAGGGCAAACACTTGTGTGCTTGTGGGAGAGCCTGTGTCTTTCCTGGAAGCGTTTGGGAGTTTTGCTCAGACGCGTGTTTCCTCAAGTTCAAGAATCAAGATCTAGGATACCTGCAGACAGGTGCCTGTTTGTGTGGAGACAGTCTGTTTGAAACTGTGTTCCTCAGCGCCCGCTCTTTCTCCCCGTCGCTCCACACGCCTGGGAGTCCCTTTCTTTCTCTCCACAAGCACGTGTGTTGACTTCGTCGCACATGTGCATCTGCACAAGCGTTGAGCTCAGCAGAGCGTGTCTCTTGACACTTGATGTGCGTTGGCTGTGTCTGCCTGCTCCAGTGAAGAGAGAAACGGGAAATCATCTTGGTAGAGGCAACAAAGCAAAAGCGAGGCAGGATTGACATCTGCTCAACAGAGACGGATTCCCTGCGCTGACACAGTTCACAGTTACACGAGAAGCAATCTGAGCGGTCCGTCGACCGGAGACGTGTTTCCCAAGAGGTCGTTTAGCGAGTGAACAGCAGTGTGCGCGACTTTCAGGAGTGTGCCTGGAAAGTGCCAGAATCACGAGGAGCATCTGTGCAAAAGCTGCTGCCTCTGTGACCGCATTGAGGCACGTTCGCGTGTCTGCGAGTATATAGACGGCTCTTTCGCGTTCACTCCGAGGGAAACGGTCCGCTATTGCTTCTGTGCGCACAGACGCGATTCCCTTGTCTCTTGCGAACACAGGGAACTCTGTGCATCCAAATCTACAGGCTAAGGACGCGTCTGCATATGTTTTGGTGAACAATCGAGTGTGCGTGTTCTGACAGCTGCCTCTATGCAGACGTCTCCACAGAGCCACTTCTGAATGCCCCGCAGCCCAGGACTGAATGGATACACTAACAAGTGCACCGGTGTGAGCAACCACATATGCAGAAGGACGTCTTTCATCTCACAGAAGCGCGAACGTCTTGGCGTTCAAGCACATGGCAGAAACAAGGTGTGAACAGATGAGCTGCTGCTATTTTCTCCGTTCGGCATGCTTCGTTGTAGCTCTCTTGCCGGTCGCCGGCTTAGCGGCTTGCTTTGCGCGACTAGCTCTGGGGAGAGAAGGAGATAGCGCCGGAAACCTCGCCTTTTGCCTTCTTCGGCGCTGGAACCTGGTTGCTGCGCCTTCTCTTTGTCCATGTGCACACACACGATTCCTCAGCGAAAACCATGCAGAAACCTTTCCACGAGCACCCAGGGATGTGCACCCAGCACCACGTGCACGCACACGCAGCTAGAGAAAAGCACCTACCTTTTCACACACTGAAGCCTAAGCAAACGCGTGGCCACACACACGCACACATCCGCAAGCGCGCCTACTCCCATCTATTGAGAGAAAGACGGACGAGCTCTTTGGTTGCTCTTCACAGGCTTGTCCCTGATCTATAGCTGAGGGCAAACACTTGTGTGCTTGTGGGAGAGCCTGTGTCTTTCCTGGAAGCGTTTGGGAGTTTTGCTCAGACGCGTGTTTCCTCAAGTTCAAGAATCAAGATCTAGGATACCTGCAGACAGGTGCCTGTTTGTGTGGAGACAGTCTGTTTGAAACTGTGTTCCTCAGCGCCCGCTCTTTCTCCCCGTCGCTCCACACGCCTGGGAGTCCCTTTCTTTCTCTCCACAAGCACGTGTGTTGACTTCGTCGCACATGTGCATCTGCACAAGCGTTGAGCTCAGCAGAGCGTGTCTCTTGACACTTGATGTGCGTTGGCTGTGTCTGCCTGCTCCAGTGAAGAGAGAAACGGGAAATCATCTTGGTAGAGGCAACAAAGCAAAAGCGAGGCAGGATTGACATCTGCTCAACAGAGACGGATTCCCTGCGCTGACACAGTTCACAGTTACACGAGAAGCAATCTGAGCAGTCCGTCGACCGGAGACGTGTTTCCCAAGAGGTCGTTTAGCGAGTGAACAGCAGTGTGCGCGACTTTCAGGAGTGTGCCTGGAAAGTGCCAGAATCACCAGGAGCATCTGTGCAAAAGCTGCTGCCTCTGTGACCGCATTGAGGCACGTTCGCGTGTCTGCGAGTATATAGACGGCTCTTTCGCGTTCACTCCGAGGGAAACGGTCCGCTATTGCTTCTGTGCGCACAGACGCGATTCCCTTGTCTCTTGCGAACACAGGGAACTCTGTGCATCCAAATCTACAGGCTAAGGACGCGTCTGCATATGTTTTGGTGAACAATCGAGTGTGCGTGTTCTGACAGCTGCCTCTATGCAGACGTCTCCACAGAGCCATTTCTGAATGCCCCGCAGCCCAGGACTGAATGGATACACTAACAAGTGCACCGGTGTGAGCAACCACATATGCAGAAGGACGTCTTTCATCTCACAGAAGCGCGAACGTCTTGGCGTTCAAGCACATGGCAGAAACAAGGTGTGAACAGATGAGCTGCTGCTATTTTCTCCGTTCGGCATGCTTCGTTGTAGCTCTCTTGCCGGTCGCCGGCTTAGCGGCTTGCTTTGCGCGACTAGCTCTGGGGAGAGAAGGAGATAGCGCCGGAAACCTCGCCTTTTGCCTTCTTCGGCGCTGGAACCTGGTTGCTGCGCCTTCTCTTTGTCCATGTGCACACACACGATTCCTCAGCGAAAACCATGCAGAAACCTTTCCACGAGCACCCAGGGATGTGCACCCAGCACCACGTGCACGCACACGCAGCTAGAGAAAAGCACCTACCTTTTCACACACTGATGCCTAAGCAAACGCGTGGCCACACACACGCACACATCCGCAAGCGCGCCTACTCCCATCTATTGAGAGAAAGACGGACGAGCTCTTTGGTTGCTCTTCACAGGCTTGTCCCTGATCTATAGCTGAGGGCAAACACTTGTGTGCTTGTGGGAGAGCCTGTGTCTTTCCTGGAAGCGTTTGGGAGTTTTGCTCAGACGCGTGTTTCCTCAAGTTCAAGAATCAAGATCTAGGATACCTGCAGACAGGTGCCTGTTTGTGTGGAGACAGTCTGTTTGAAACTGTGTTCCTCAGCGCCCGCTCTTTCTCCCCGTCGCTCCACACGCCTGGGAGTCCCTTTCTTTCTCTCCACAAGCACGTGTGTTGACTTCGTCGCACATGTGCATCTGCACAAGCGTTGAGCTCAGCAGAGCGTGTCTCTTGACACTTGATGTGCGTTGGCTGTGTCTGCCTGCTCCAGTGAAGAGAGAAACGGGAAATCATCTTGGTAGAGGCAACAAAGCAAAAGCGAGGCAGGATTGACATCTGCTCAACAGAGACGGATTCCCTGCGCTGACACAGTTCACAGTTACACGAGAAGCAATCTGAGCGGTCCGTCGACCGGAGACGTGTTTCCCAAGAGGTCGTTTAGCGAGTGAACAGCAGTGTGCGCGACTTTCAGGAGTGTGCCTGGAAAGTGCCAGAATCACCAGGAGCATCTGTGCAAAAGCTGCTGCCTCTGTGACCGCATTGAGGCACGTTCGCGTGTCTGCGAGTATATAGACGGCTCTTTCGCGTTCACTCCGAGGGAAACGGTCCGCTATTGCTTCTGTGCGCACAGACGCGATTCCCTTGTCTCTTGCGAACACAGGGAACTCTGTGCATCCAAATCTACAGGCTAAGGACGCGTCTGCATATGTTTTGGTGAACAATCGAGTGTGCGTGTTCTGACAGCTGCCTCTATGCAGACGTCTCCACAGAGCCATTTCTGAATGCCCCGCAGCCCAGGACTGAATGGATACACTAACAAGTGCACCGGTGTGAGCAACCACATATGCAGAAGGACGTCTTTCATCTCACAGAAGCGCGAACGTCTTGGCGTTCAAGCACATGGCAGAAACAAGGTGTGAACAGATGAGCTGCTGCGATTTTCTCCGTTCGGCATGCTTCGTTGTAGCTCTCTTGCCGGTCGCCGGCTTAGCGGCTTGCTTTGCGCGACTAGCTCTGGGGAGAGAAGGAGATAGCGCCGGAAACCTCGCCTTTTGCCTTCTTCGGCGCTGGAACCTGGTTGCTGCGCCTTCTCTTTGTCCATGTGCACACACACGATTCCTCAGCGAAAACCATGCAGAAACCTTTCCACGAGCACCCAGGGATGTGCACCCAGCACCACGTGCACGAACACGCAGCTAGAGAAAAGCACCTACCTTTTCACACACTGATGCCTAAGCAAACGCGTGGCCACACACACGCACACATCCGCAAGCGCGCCTACTCCCATCTATTGAGGGAAAGACGGACGAGCTCTTTGGTTGCTCTTCACAGGCTTGTCCCTGATCTATAGCTGAGGGCAAACACTTGTGTGCTTGTGGGAGAGCCTGTGTCTTTCCTGGAAGCGTTTGGGAGTTTTGCTCAGACGCGTGTTTCCTCAAGTTCAAGAATCAAGATCTAGGATACCTGCAGACAGGTGCCTGTTTGTGTGGAGACAGTCTGTTTGAAACTGTGTTCCTCAGCGCCCGCTCTTTCTCCCCGTCGCTCCACACGCCTGGGAGTCCCTTTCTTTCTCTCCACAAGCACGTGTGTTGACTTCGTCGCACATGTGCATCTGCACAAGCGTTGAGCTCAGCAGAGCGTGTCTCTTGACACTTGATGTGCGTTGGCTGTGTCTGCCTGCTCCAGTGAAGAGAGAAACGGGAAATCATCTTGGTAGAGGCAACAAAGCAAAAGCGAGGCAGGATTGACATCTGCTCAACAGAGACGGATTCCCTGCGCTGACACAGTTCACAGTTACACGAGAAGCAATCTGAGCGGTCCGTCGACCGGAGACGTGTTTCCCAAGAGGTCGTTTAGCGAGTGAACAGCAGTGTGCGCGACTTTCAGGAGTGTGCCTGGAAAGTGCCAGAATCACCAAGAGCATCTGTGCAAAAGCTGCTGCCTCTGTGACCGCATTGAGGCACGTTCGCGTGTCTGCGAGTATATAGACGGCTCTTTCGCGTTCACTCCGAGGGAAACGGTCCGCTATTGCTTCTGTGCGCACAGACGCGATTCCCTTGTCTCTTGCGAACACAGGGAACTCTGTGCATCCAAATCTACAGGCTAAGGACGCGTCTGCATATGTTTTGGTGAACAATCGAGTGTGCGTGTTCTGACAGCTGCCTCTATGCAGACGTCTCCACAGAGCCACTTCTGAATGCCCCGCAGCCCAGGACTGAATGGATACACTAACAAGTGCACCGGTGTGAGCAACCACATATGCAGAAGGACGTCTTTCATCTCACAGAAGCGCGAACGTCTTGGCGTTCAAGCACATGGCAGAAACAAGGTGTGAACAGATGAGCTGCTGCTATTTTCTCCGTTCGGCATGCTTCGTTGTAGCTCTCTTGCCGGTCGCCGGCTTAGCGGCTTGCTTTGCGCGACTAGCTCTGGGGAGAGAAGGAGATAGCGCCGGAAACCTCGCCTTTTGCCTTCTTCGGCGCTGGAACCTGGTTGCTGCGCCTTCTCTTTGTCCATGTGCACACACACGATTCCTCAGCGAAAACCATGCAGAAACCTTTCCACGAGCACCCAGGGATGTGCACCCAGCACCACGTGCACGCACACGCAGCTAGAGAAAAGCACCTACCTTTTCACACACTGATGCCTAAGCAAACGCGTGGCCACACACACGCACACATCCGCAAGCGCGCCTACTCCCATCTATTGAGGGAAAGACGGACGAGCTCTTTGGTTGCTCTTCACAGGCTTGTCCCTGATCTATAGCTGAGGGCAAACACTTGTGTGCTTGTGGGAGAGCCTGTGTCTTTCCTGGAAGCGTTTGGGAGTTTTGCTCAGACGCGTGTTTCCTCAAGTTCAAGAATCAAGATCTAGGATACCTGCAGACAGGTGCCTGTTTGTGTGGAGACAGTCTGTTTGAAACTGTGTTCCTCAGCGCCCGCTCTTTCTCCCCGTCGCTCCACACGCCTGGGAGTCCCTTTCTTTCTCTCCACAAGCACGTGTGTTGACTTCGTCGCACATGTGCATCTGCACAAGCGTTGAGCTCAGCAGAGCGTGTCTCTTGACACTTGATGTGCGTTGGCTGTGTCTGCCTGCTCCAGTGAAGAGAGAAACGGGAAATCATCTTGGTAGAGGCAACAAAGCAAAAGCGAGGCAGGATTGACATCTGCTCAACAGAGACGGATTCCCTGCGCTGACACAGTTCACAGTTACACGAGAAGCAATCTGAGCGGTCCGTCGACCGGAGACGTGTTTCCCAAGAGGTCGTTTAGCGAGTGAACAGCAGTGTGCGCGACTTTCAGGAGTGTGCCTGGAAAGTGCCAGAATCACCAGGAGCATCTGTGCAAAAGCTGCTGCCTCTGTGACCGCATTGAGGCACGTTCGCGTGTCTGCGAGTATATAGACGGCTCTTTCGCGTTCACTCCGAGGGAAACGGTCCGCTATTGCTTCTGTGCGCGCAGACGCGATTCCCTTGTCTCTTGCGAACACAGGGAACTCTGTGCATCCAAATCTACAGGCTAAGGACGCGTCTGCATATGTTTTGGTGAACAATCGAGTGTGCGTGTTCTGACAGCTGCCTCTATGCAGACGTCTCCACAGAGCCACTTCTGAATGCCCCGCAGCCCAGGACTGAATGGATACACTAACAAGTGCACCGGTGTGAGCAACCACATATGCAGAAGGACGTCTTTCATCTCACAGAAGCGCGAACGTCTTGGCGTTCAAGCACATGGCAGAAACAAGGTGTGAACAGATGAGCTGCTGCTATTTTCTCCGTTCGGCATGCTTCGTTGTAGCTCTCTTGCCGGTCGCCGGCTTAGCGGCTTGCTTTGCGCGACTAGCTCTGGGGAGAGAAGGAGATAGCGCCGGAAACCTCGCCTTTTGCCTTCTTCGGCGCTGGAACCTGGTTGCTGCGCCTTCTCTTTGTCCATGTGCACACACACGATTCCTCAGCGAAAACCATGCAGAAACCTTTCCACGAGCACCCAGGGATGTGCACCCAGCACCACGTGCACGCACACGCAGCTAGAGAAAAGCACCTACCTTTTCACACACTGATGCCTAAGCAAACGCGTGGCCACACACACGCACACATCCGCAAGCGCGCCTACTCCCATCTATTGAGGGAAAGACGGACGAGCTCTTTGGTTGCTCTTCACAGGCTTGTCCCTGATCTATAGCTGAGGGCAAACACTTGTGTGCTTGTGGGAGAGCCTGTGTCTTTCCTGGAAGCGGTTGGGAGTTTTGCTCAGACGCGTGTTTCCTCAAGTTCAAGAATCAAGATCTAGGATACCTGCAGACAGGTGCCTGTTTGTGTGGAGACAGTCTGTTTGAAACTGTGTTCCTCAGCGCCCGCTCTTTCTCCCCGTCGCTCCACACGCCTGGGAGTCCCTTTCTTTCTCTCCACAAGCACGTGTGTTGACTTCGTCGCACATGTGCATCTGCACAAGCGTTGAGCTCAGCAGAGCGTGTCTCTTGACACTTGATGTGCGTTGGCTGTGTCTGCCTGCTCCAGTGAAGAGAGAAACGGGAAATCATCTTGGTAGAGGCAACAAAGCAAAAGCGAGGCAGGATTGACATCTGCTCAACAGAGACGGATTCCCTGCGCTGACACAGTTCACAGTTACACGAGAAGCAATCTGAGCGGTCCGTCGACCGGAGACGTGTTTCCCAAGAGGTCGTTTAGCGAGTGAACAGCAGTGTGCGCGACTTTCAGGAGTGTGCCTGGAAAGTGCCAGAATCACGAGGAGCATCTGTGCAAAAGCTGCTGCCTCTGTGACCGCATTGAGGCACGTTCGCGTGTCTGCGAGTATATAGACGGCTCTTTCGCGTTCACTCCGAGGGAAACGGTCCGCTATTGCTTCTGTGCGCGCAGACGCGATTCCCTTGTCTCTTGCGAACACAGGGAACTCTGTGCATCCAAATCTACAGGCTAAGGACGCGTCTGCATATGTTTTGGTGAACAATCGAGTGTGCGTGTTCTGACAGCTGCCTCTATGCAGACGTCTCCACAGAGCCACTTCTGAATGCCCCGCAGCCCAGGACTGAATGGATACACTAACAAGTGCACCGGTGTGAGCAACCACATATGCAGAAGGACGTCTTTCATCTCACAGAAGCGCGAACGTCTTGGCGTTCAAGCACATGGCAGAAACAAGGTGTGAACAGATGAGCTGCTGCTATTTTCTCCGTTCGGCATGCTTCGTTGTAGCTCTCTTGCCGGTCGCCGGCTTAGCGGCTTGCTTTGCGCGACTAGCTCTGGGGAGAGAAGGAGATAGCGCCGGAAACCTCGCCTTTTGCCTTCTTCGGCGCTGGAACCTGGTTGCTGCGCCTTCTCTTTGTCCATGTGCACACACACGATTCCTCAGCGAAAACCATGCAGAAACCTTTCCACGAGCACCCAGGGATGTGCACCCAGCACCACGTGCACGCACACGCAGCTAGAGAAAAGCACCTACCTTTTCACACACTGATGCCTAAGCAAACGCGTGGCCACACACACGCACACATCCGCAAGCGCGCCTACTCCCATCTATTGAGAGAAAGACGGACGAGCTCTTTGGTTGCTCTTCACAGGCTTGTCCCTGATCTATAGCTGAGGGCAAACACTTGTGTGCTTGTGGGAGAGCCTGTGTCTTTCCTGGAAGCGTTTGGGAGTTTTGCTCAGACGCGTGTTTCCTCAAGTTCAAGAATCAAGATCTAGGATACCTGCAGACAGGTGCCTGTTTGTGTGGAGACAGTCTGTTTGAAACTGTGTTCCTCAGCGCCCGCTCTTTCTCCCCGTCGCTCCACACGCCTGGGAGTCCCTTTCTTTCTCTCCACAAGCACGTGTGTTGACTTCGTCGCACATGTGCATCTGCACAAGCGTTGAGCTCAGCAGAGCGTGTCTCTTGACACTTGATGTGCGTTGGCTGTGTCTGCCTGCTCCAGTGAAGAGAGAAACGGGAAATCATCTTGGTAGAGGCAACAAAGCAAAAGCGAGGCAGGATTGACATCTGCTCAACAGAGACGGATTCCCTGCGCTGACACAGTTCACAGTTACACGAGAAGCAATCTGAGCGGTCCGTCGACCGGAGACGTGTTTCCCAAGAGGTCGTTTAGCGAGTGAACAGCAGTGTGCGCGACTTTCAGGAGTGTGCCTGGAAAGTGCCAGAATCACCAGGAGCATCTGTGCAAAAGCTGCTGCCTCTGTGACCGCATTGAGGCACGTTCGCGTGTCTGCGAGTATATAGACGGCTCTTTCGCGTTCACTCCGAGGGAAACGGTCCGCTATTGCTTCTGTGCGCACAGACGCGATTCCCTTGTCTCTTGCGAACACAGGGAACTCTGTGCATCCAAATCTACAGGCTAAGGACGCGTCTGCATATGTTTTGGTGAACAATCGAGTGTGCGTGTTCTGACAGCTGCCTCTATGCAGACGTCTCCACAGAGCCACTTCTGAATGCCCCGCAGCCCAGGACTGAATGGATACACTAACAAGTGCACCGGTGTGAGCAACCACATATGCAGAAGGACGTCTTTCATCTCACAGAAGCGCGAACGTCTTGGCGTTCAAGCACATGGCAGAAACAAGGTGTGAACAGATGAGCTGCTGCTATTTTCTCCGTTCGGCATGCTTCGTTGTAGCTCTCTTGCCGGTCGCCGGCTTAGCGGCTTGCTTTGCGCGACTAGCTCTGGGGAGAGAAGGAGATAGCGCCGGAAACCTCGCCTTTTGCCTTCTTCGGCGCTGGAACCTGGTTGCTGCGCCTTCTCTTTGTCCATGTGCACACACACGATTCCTCAGCGAAAACCATGCAGAAACCTTTCCACGAGCACCCAGGGATGTGCACCCAGCACCACGTGCACGCACACGCAGCTAGAGAAAAGCACCTACCTTTTCACACACTGATGCCTAAGCAAACGCGTGGCCACACACACGCACACATCCGCAAGCGCGCCTACTCCCATCTATTGAGGGAAAGACGGACGAGCTCTTTGGTTGCTCTTCACAGGCTTGTCCCTGATCTATAGCTGAGGGCAAACACTTGTGTGCTTGTGGGAGAGCCTGTGTCTTTCCTGGAAGCGTTTGGGAGTTTTGCTCAGACGCGTGTTTCCTCAAGTTCAAGAATCAAGATCTAGGATACCTGCAGACAGGTGCCTGTTTGTGTGGAGACAGTCTGTTTGAAACTGTGTTCCTCAGCGCCCGCTCTTTCTCCCCGTCGCTCCACACGCCTGGGAGTCCCTTTCTTTCTCTCCACAAGCACGTGTGTTGACTTCGTCGCACATGTGCATCTGCACAAGCGTTGAGCTCAGCAGAGCGTGTCTCTTGACACTTGATGTGCGTTGGCTGTGTCTGCCTGCTCCAGTGAAGAGAGAAACGGGAAATCATCTTGGTAGAGGCAACAAAGCAAAAGCGAGGCAGGATTGACATCTGCTCAACAGAGACGGATTCCCTGCGCTGACACAGTTCACAGTTACACGAGAAGCAATCTGAGCGGTCCGTCGACCGGAGACGTGTTTCCCAAGAGGTCGTTTAGCGAGTGAACAGCAGTGTGCGCGACTTTCAGGAGTGTGCCTGGAAAGTGCCAGAATCACGAGGAGCATCTGTGCAAAAGCTGCTGCCTCTGTGACCGCATTGAGGCACGTTCGCGTGTCTGCGAGTATATAGACGGCTCTTTCGCGTTCACTCCGAGGGAAACGGTCCGCTATTGCTTCTGTGCGCGCAGACGCGATTCCCTTGTCTCTTGCGAACACAGGGAACTCTGTGCATCCAAATCTACAGGCTAAGGACGCGTCTGCATATGTTTTGGTGAACAATCGAGTGTGCGTGTTCTGACAGCTGCCTCTATGCAGACGTCTCCACAGAGCCACTTCTGAATGCCCCGCAGCCCAGGACTGAATGGATACACTAACAAGTGCACCGGTGTGAGCAACCACATATGCAGAAGGACGTCTTTCATCTCACAGAAGCGCGAACGTCTTGGCGTTCAAGCACATGGCAGAAACAAGGTGTGAACAGATGAGCTGCTGCTATTTTCTCCGTTCGGCATGCTTCGTTGTAGCTCTCTTGCCGGTCGCCGGCTTAGCGGCTTGCTTTGCGCGACTAGCTCTGGGGAGAGAAGGAGATAGCGCCGGAAACCTCGCCTTTTGCCTTCTTCGGCGCTGGAACCTGGTTGCTGCGCCTTCTCTTTGTCCATGTGCACACACACGATTCCTCAGCGAAAACCATGCAGAAACCTTTCCACGAGCACCCAGGGATGTGCACCCAGCACCACGTGCACGCACACGCAGCTAGAGAAAAGCACCTACCTTTTCACACACTGATGCCTAAGCAAACGCGTGGCCACACACACGCACACATCCGCAAGCGCGCCTACTCCCATCTATTGAGGGAAAGACGGACGAGCTCTTTGGTTGCTCTTCACAGGCTTGTCCCTGATCTATAGCTGAGGGCAAACACTTGTGTGCTTGTGGGAGAGCCTGTGTCTTTCCTGGAAGCGTTTGGGAGTTTTGCTCAGACGCGTGTTTCCTCAAGTTCAAGAATCAAGATCTAGGATACCTGCAGACAGGTGCCTGTTTGTGTGGAGACAGTCTGTTTGAAACTGTGTTCCTCAGCGCCCGCTCTTTCTCCCCGTCGCTCCACACGCCTGGGAGTCCCTTTCTTTCTCTCCACAAGCACGTGTGTTGACTTCGTCGCACATGTGCATCTGCACAAGCGTTGAGCTCAGCAGAGCGTGTCTCTTGACACTTGATGTGCGTTGGCTGTGTCTGCCTGCTCCAGTGAAGAGAGAAACGGGAAATCATCTTGGTAGAGGCAACAAAGCAAAAGCGAGGCAGGATTGACATCTGCTCAACAGAGACGGATTCCCTGCGCTGACACAGTTCACAGTTACACGAGAAGCAATCTGAGCGGTCCGTCGACCGGAGACGTGTTTCCCAAGAGGTCGTTTAGCGAGTGAACAGCAGTGTGCGCGACTTTCAGGAGTGTGCCTGGAAAGTGCCAGAATCACCAGGAGCATCTGTGCAAAAGCTGCTGCCTCTGTGACCGCATTGAGGCACGTTCGCGTGTCTGCGAGTATATAGACGGCTCTTTCGCGTTCACTCCGAGGGAAACGGTCCGCTATTGCTTCTGTGCGCACAGACGCGATTCCCTTGTCTCTTGCGAACACAGGGAACTCTGTGCATCCAAATCTACAGGCTAAGGACGCGTCTGCATATGTTTTGGTGAACAATCGAGTGTGCGTGTTCTGACAGCTGCCTCTATGCAGACGTCTCCACAGAGCCACTTCTGAATGCCCCGCAGCCCAGGACTGAATGGATACACTAACAAGTGCACCGGTGTGAGCAACCACATATGCAGAAGGACGTCTTTCATCTCACAGAAGCGCGAACGTCTTGGCGTTCAAGCACATGGCAGAAACAAGGTGTGAACAGATGAGCTGCTGCTATTTTCTCCGTTCGGCATGCTTCGTTGTAGCTCTCTTGCCGGTCGCCGGCTTAGCGGCTTGCTTTGCGCGACTAGCTCTGGGGAGAGAAGGAGATAGCGCCGGAAACCTCGCCTTTTGCCTTCTTCGGCGCTGGAACCTGGTTGCTGCGCCTTCTCTTTGTCCATGTGCACACACACGATTCCTCAGCGAAAACCATGCAGAAACCTTTCCACGAGCACCCAGGGATGTGCACCCAGCACCACGTGCACGCACACGCAGCTAGAGAAAAGCACCTACCTTTTCACACACTGATGCCTAAGCAAACGCGTGGCCACACACACGCACACATCCGCAAGCGCGCCTACTCCCATCTATTGAGGGAAAGACGGACGAGCTCTTTGGTTGCTCTTCACAGGCTTGTCCCTGATCTATAGCTGAGGGCAAACACTTGTGTGCTTGTGGGAGAGCCTGTGTCTTTCCTGGAAGCGTTTGGGAGTTTTGCTCAGACGCGTGTTTCCTCAAGTTCAAGAATCAAGATCTAGGATACCTGCAGACAGGTGCCTGTTTGTGTGGAGACAGTCTGTTTGAAACTGTGTTCCTCAGCGCCCGCTCTTTCTCCCCGTCGCTCCACACGCCTGGGAGTCCCTTTCTTTCTCTCCACAAGCACGTGTGTTGACTTCGTCGCACATGTGCATCTGCACAAGCGTTGAGCTCAGCAGAGCGTGTCTCTTGACACTTGATGTGCGTTGGCTGTGTCTGCCTGCTCCAGTGAAGAGAGAAACGGGAAATCATCTTGGTAGAGGCAACAAAGCAAAAGCGAGGCAGGATTGACATCTGCTCAACAGAGACGGATTCCCTGCGCTGACACAGTTCACAGTTACACGAGAAGCAATCTGAGCGGTCCGTCGACCGGAGACGTGTTTCCCAAGAGGTCGTTTAGCGAGTGAACAGCAGTGTGCGCGACTTTCAGGAGTGTGCCTGGAAAGTGCCAGAATCACGAGGAGCATCTGTGCAAAAGCTGCTGCCTCTGTGACCGCATTGAGGCACGTTCGCGTGTCTGCGAGTATATAGACGGCTCTTTCGCGTTCACTCCGAGGGAAACGGTCCGCTATTGCTTCTGTGCGCGCAGACGCGATTCCCTTGTCTCTTGCGAACACAGGGAACTCTGTGCATCCAAATCTACAGGCTAAGGACGCGTCTGCATATGTTTTGGTGAACAATCGAGTGTGCGTGTTCTGACAGCTGCCTCTATGCAGACGTCTCCACAGAGCCACTTCTGAATGCCCCGCAGCCCAGGACTGAATGGATACACTAACAAGTGCACCGGTGTGAGCAACCACATATGCAGAAGGACGTCTTTCATCTCACAGAAGCGCGAACGTCTTGGCGTTCAAGCACATGGCAGAAACAAGGTGTGAACAGATGAGCTGCTGCTATTTTCTCCGTTCGGCATGCTTCGTTGTAGCTCTCTTGCCGGTCGCCGGCTTAGCGGCTTGCTTTGCGCGACTAGCTCTGGGGAGAGAAGGAGATAGCGCCGGAAACCTCGCCTTTTGCCTTCTTCGGCGCTGGAACCTGGTTGCTGCGCCTTCTCTTTGTCCATGTGCACACACACGATTCCTCAGCGAAAACCATGCAGAAACCTTTCCACGAGCACCCAGGGATGTGCACCCAGCACCACGTGCACGCACACGCAGCTAGAGAAAAGCACCTACCTTTTCACACACTGATGCCTAAGCAAACGCGTGGCCACACACACGCACACATCCGCAAGCGCGCCTACTCCCATCTATTGAGAGAAAGACGGACGAGCTCTTTGGTTGCTCTTCACAGGCTTGTCCCTGATCTATAGCTGAGGGCAAACACTTGTGTGCTTGTGGGAGAGCCTGTGTCTTTCCTGGAAGCGTTTGGGAGTTTTGCTCAGACGCGTGTTTCCTCAAGTTCAAGAATCAAGATCTAGGATACCTGCAGACAGGTGCCTGTTTGTGTGGAGACAGTCTGTTTGAAACTGTGTTCCTCAGCGCCCGCTCTTTCTCCCCGTCGCTCCACACGCCTGGGAGTCCCTTTCTTTCTCTCCACAAGCACGTGTGTTGACTTCGTCGCACATGTGCATCTGCACAAGCGTTGAGCTCAGCAGAGCGTGTCTCTTGACACTTGATGTGCGTTGGCTGTGTCTGCCTGCTCCAGTGAAGAGAGAAACGGGAAATCATCTTGGTAGAGGCAACAAAGCAAAAGCGAGGCAGGATTGACATCTGCTCAACAGAGACGGATTCCCTGCGCTGACACAGTTCACAGTTACACGAGAAGCAATCTGAGCGGTCCGTCGACCGGAGACGTGTTTCCCAAGAGGTCGTTTAGCGAGTGAACAGCAGTGTGCGCGACTTTCAGGAGTGTGCCTGGAAAGTGCCAGAATCACCAGGAGCATCTGTGCAAAAGCTGCTGCCTCTGTGACCGCATTGAGGCACGTTCGCGTGTCTGCGAGTATATAGACGGCTCTTTCGCGTTCACTCCGAGGGAAACGGTCCGCTATTGCTTCTGTGCGCACAGACGCGATTCCCTTGTCTCTTGCGAACACAGGGAACTCTGTGCATCCAAATCTACAGGCTAAGGACGCGTCTGCATATGTTTTGGTGAACAATCGAGTGTGCGTGTTCTGACAGCTGCCTCTATGCAGACGTCTCCACAGAGCCACTTCTGAATGCCCCGCAGCCCAGGACTGAATGGATACACTAACAAGTGCACCGGTGTGAGCAACCACATATGCAGAAGGACGTCTTTCATCTCACAGAAGCGCGAACGTCTTGGCGTTCAAGCACATGGCAGAAACAAGGTGTGAACAGATGAGCTGCTGCTAGTTTCTCCGTTCGGCATGCTTCGTTGTAGCTCTCTTGCCGGTCGCCGGCTTAGCGGCTTGCTTTGCGCGACTAGCTCTGGGGAGAGAAGGAGATAGCGCCGGAAACCTCGCCTTTTGCCTTCTTCGGCGCTGGAACCTGGTTGCTGCGCCTTCTCTTTGTCCATGTGCACACACACGATTCCTCAGCGAAAACCATGCAGAAACCTTTCCACGAGCACCCAGGGATGTGCACCCAGCACCACGTGCACGCACACGCAGCTAGAGAAAAGCACCTACCTTTTCACACACTGATGCCTAAGCAAACGCGTGGCCACACACACGCACACATCCGCAAGCGCGCCTACTCCCATCTATTGAGAGAAAGACGGACGAGCTCTTTGGTTGCTCTTCACAGGCTTGTCCCTGATCTATAGCTGAGGGCAAACACTTGTGTGCTTGTGGGAGAGCCTGTGTCTTTCCTGGAAGCGTTTGGGAGTTTTGCTCAGACGCGTGTTTCCTCAAGTTCAAGAATCAAGATCTAGGATACCTGCAGACAGGTGCCTGTTCGTGTGGAGACAGTCTGTTTGAAACTGTGTTCCTCAGCGCCCGCTCTTTCTCCCCGTCGCTCCACACGCCTGGGAGTCCCTTTCTTTCTCTCCACAAGCACGTGTGTTGACTTCGTCGCACATGTGCATCTGCACAAGCGTTGAGCTCAGCAGAGCGTGTCTCTTGACACTTGATGTGCGTTGGCTGTGTCTGCCTGCTCCAGTGAAGAGAGAAACGGGAAATCATCTTGGTAGAGGCAACAAAGCAAAAGCGAGGCAGGATTGACATCTGCTCAACAGAGACGGATTCCCTGCGCTGACACAGTTCACAGTTACACGAGAAGCAATCTGAGCGGTCCGTCGACCGGAGACGTGTTTCCCAAGAGGTCGTTTAGCGAGTGAACAGCAGTGTGCGCGACTTTCAGGAGTGTGCCTGGAAAGTGCCAGAATCACCAGGAGCATCTGTGCAAAAGCTGCTGCCTCTGTGACCGCATTGAGGCACGTTCGCGTGTCTGCGAGTATATAGACGGCTCTTTCGCGTTCACTCCGAGGGAAACGGTCCGCTATTGCTTCTGTGCGCACAGACGCGATTCCCTTGTCTCTTGCGAACACAGGGAACTCTGTGCATCCAAATCTACAGGCTAAGGACGCGTCTGCATATGTTTTGGTGAACAATCGAGTGTGCGTGTTCTGACAGCTGCCTCTATGCAGACGTCTCCACAGAGCCACTTCTGAATGCCCCGCAGCCCAGGACTGAATGGATACACTAACAAGTGCACCGGTGTGAGCAACCACATATGCAGAAGGACGTCTTTCATCTCACAGAAGCGCGAACGTCTTGGCGTTCAAGCACATGGCAGAAACAAGGTGTGAACAGATGAGCTGCTGCTATTTTCTCCGTTCGGCATGCTTCGTTGTAGCTCTCTTGCCGGTCGCCGGCTTAGCGGCTTGCTTTGCGCGACTAGCTCTGGGGAGAGAAGGAGATAGCGCCGGAAACCTCGCCTTTTGCCTTCTTCGGCGCTGGAACCTGGTTGCTGCGCCTTCTCTTTGTCCATGTGCACACACACGATTCCTCAGCGAAAACCATGCAGAAACCTTTCCACGAGCACCCAGGGATGTGCACCCAGCACCACGTGCACGCACACGCAGCTAGAGAAAAGCACCTACCTTTTCACACACTGATGCCTAAGCAAACGCGTGGCCACACACACGCACACATCCGCAAGCGCGCCTACTCCCATCTATTGAGGGAAAGACGGACGAGCTCTTTGGTTGCTCTTCACAGGCTTGTCCCTGATCTATAGCTGAGGGCAAACACTTGTGTGCTTGTGGGAGAGCCTGTGTCTTTCCTGGAAGCGTTTGGGAGTTTTGCTCAGACGCGTGTTTCCTCAAGTTCAAGAATCAAGATCTAGGATACCTGCAGACAGGTGCCTGTTTGTGTGGAGACAGTCTGTTTGAAACTGTGTTCCTCAGCGCCCGCTCTTTCTCCCCGTCGCTCCACACGCCTGGGAGTCCCTTTCTTTCTCTCCACAAGCACGTGTGTTGACTTCGTCGCACATGTGCATCTGCACAAGCGTTGAGCTCAGCAGAGCGTGTCTCTTGACACTTGATGTGCGTTGGCTGTGTCTGCCTGCTCCAGTGAAGAGAGAAACGGGAAATCATCTTGGTAGAGGCAACAAAGCAAAAGCGAGGCAGGATTGACATCTGCTCAACAGAGACGGATTCCCTGCGCTGACACAGTTCACAGTTACACGAGAAGCAATCTGAGCGGTCCGTCGACCGGAGACGTGTTTCCCAAGAGGTCGTTTAGCGAGTGAACAGCAGTGTGCGCGACTTTCAGGAGTGTGCCTGGAAAGTGCCAGAATCACGAGGAGCATCTGTGCAAAAGCTGCTGCCTCTGTGACCGCATTGAGGCACGTTCGCGTGTCTGCGAGTATATAGACGGCTCTTTCGCGTTCACTCCGAGGGAAACGGTCCGCTATTGCTTCTGTGCGCACAGACGCGATTCCCTTGTCTCTTGCGAACACAGGGAACTCTGTGCATCCAAATCTACAGGCTAAGGACGCGTCTGCATATGTTTTGGTGAACAATCGAGTGTGCGTGTTCTGACAGCTGCCTCTATGCAGACGTCTCCACAGAGCCACTTCTGAATGCCCCGCAGCCCAGGACTGAATGGATACACTAACAAGTGCACCGGTGTGAGCAACCACATATGCAGAAGGACGTCTTTCATCTCACAGAAGCGCGAACGTCTTGGCGTTCAAGCACATGGCAGAAACAAGGTGTGAACAGATGAGCTGCTGCTATTTTCTCCGTTCGGCATGCTTCGTTGTAGCTCTCTTGCCGGTCGCCGGCTTAGCGGCTTGCTTTGCGCGACTAGCTCTGGGGAGAGAAGGAGATAGCGCCGGAAACCTCGCCTTTTGCCTTCTTCGGCGCTGGAACCTGGTTGCTGCGCCTTCTCTTTGTCCATGTGCACACACACGATTCCTCAGCGAAAACCATGCAGAAACCTTTCCACGAGCACCCAGGGATGTGCACCCAGCACCACGTGCACGCACACGCAGCTAGAGAAAAGCACCTACCTTTTCACACACTGATGCCTAAGCAAACGCGTGGCCACACACACGCACACATCCGCAAGCGCGCCTACTCCCATCTATTGAGGGAAAGACGGACGAGCTCTTTGGTTGCTCTTCACAGGCTTGTCCCTGATCTATAGCTGAGGGCAAACACTTGTGTGCTTGTGGGAGAGCCTGTGTCTTTCCTGGAAGCGTTTGGGAGTTTTGCTCAGACGCGTGTTTCCTCAAGTTCAAGAATCAAGATCTAGGATACCTGCAGACAGGTGCCTGTTTGTGTGGAGACAGTCTGTTTGAAACTGTGTTCCTCAGCGCCCGCTCTTTCTCCCCGTCGCTCCACACGCCTGGGAGTCCCTTTCTTTCTCTCCACAAGCACGTGTGTTGACTTCGTCGCACATGTGCATCTGCACAAGCGTTGAGCTCAGCAGAGCGTGTCTCTTGACACTTGATGTGCGTTGGCTGTGTCTGCCTGCTCCAGTGAAGAGAGAAACGGGAAATCATCTTGGTAGAGGCAACAAAGCAAAAGCGAGGCAGGATTGACATCTGCTCAACAGAGACGGATTCCCTGCGCTGACACAGTTCACAGTTACACGAGAAGCAATCTGAGCGGTCCGTCGACCGGAGACGTGTTTCCCAAGAGGTCGTTTAGCGAGTGAACAGCAGTGTGCGCGACTTTCAGGAGTGTGCCTGGAAAGTGCCAGAATCACGAGGAGCATCTGTGCAAAAGCTGCTGCCTCTGTGACCGCATTGAGGCACGTTCGCGTGTCTGCGAGTATATAGACGGCTCTTTCGCGTTCACTCCGAGGGAAACGGTCCGCTATTGCTTCTGTGCGCACAGACGCGATTCCCTTGTCTCTTGCGAACACAGGGAACTCTGTGCATCCAAATCTACAGGCTAAGGACGCGTCTGCATATGTTTTGGTGAACAATCGAGTGTGCGTGTTCTGACAGCTGCCTCTATGCAGACGTCTCCACAGAGCCACTTCTGAATGCCCCGCAGCCCAGGACTGAATGGATACACTAACAAGTGCACCGGTGTGAGCAACCACATATGCAGAAGGACGTCTTTCATCTCACAGAAGCGCGAACGTCTTGGCGTTCAAGCACATGGCAGAAACAAGGTGTGAACAGATGAGCTGCTGCTATTTTCTCCGTTCGGCATGCTTCGTTGTAGCTCTCTTGCCGGTCGCCGGCTTAGCGGCTTGCTTTGCGCGACTAGCTCTGGGGAGAGAAGGAGATAGCGCCGGAAACCTCGCCTTTTGCCTTCTTCGGCGCTGGAACCTGGTTGCTGCGCCTTCTCTTTGTCCATGTGCACACACACGATTCCTCAGCGAAAACCATGCAGAAACCTTTCCACGAGCACCCAGGGATGTGCACCCAGCACCACGTGCACGCACACGCAGCTAGAGAAAAGCACCTACCTTTTCACACACTGATGCCTAAGCAAACGCGTGGCCACACACACGCACACATCCGCAAGCGCGCCTACTCCCATCTATTGAGAGAAAGACGGACGAGCTCTTTGGTTGCTCTTCACAGGCTTGTCCCTGATCTATAGCTGAGGGCAAACACTTGTGTGCTTGTGGGAGAGCCTGTGTCTTTCCTGGAAGCGTTTGGGAGTTTTGCTCAGACGCGTGTTTCCTCAAGTTCAAGAATCAAGATCTAGGATACCTGCAGACAGGTGCCTGTTTGTGTGGAGACAGTCTGTTTGAAACTGTGTTCCTCAGCGCCCGCTCTTTCTCCCCGTCGCTCCACACGCCTGGGAGTCCCTTTCTTTCTCTCCACAAGCACGTGTGTTGACTTCGTCGCACATGTGCATCTGCACAAGCGTTGAGCTCAGCAGAGCGTGTCTCTTGACACTTGATGTGCGTTGGCTGTGTCTGCCTGCTCCAGTGAAGAGAGAAACGGGAAATCATCTTGGTAGAGGCAACAAAGCAAAAGCGAGGCAGGATTGACATCTGCTCAACAGAGACGGATTCCCTGCGCTGACACAGTTCACAGTTACACGAGAAGCAATCTGAGCGGTCCGTCGACCGGAGACGTGTTTCCCAAGAGGTCGTTTAGCGAGTGAACAGCAGTGTGCGCGACTTTCAGGAGTGTGCCTGGAAAGTGCCAGAATCACCAGGAGCATCTGTGCAAAAGCTGCTGCCTCTGTGACCGCATTGAGGCACGTTCGCGTGTCTGCGAGTATATAGACGGCTCTTTCGCGTTCACTCCGAGGGAAACGGTCCGCTATTGCTTCTGTGCGCACAGACGCGATTCCCTTGTCTCTTGCGAACACAGGGAACTCTGTGCATCCAAATCTACAGGCTAAGGACGCGTCTGCATATGTTTTGGTGAACAATCGAGTGTGCGTGTTCTGACAGCTGCCTCTATGCAGACGTCTCCACAGAGCCACTTCTGAATGCCCCGCAGCCCAGGACTGAATGGATACACTAACAAGTGCACCGGTGTGAGCAACCACATATGCAGAAGGACGTCTTTCATCTCACAGAAGCGCGAACGTCTTGGCGTTCAAGCACATGGCAGAAACAAGGTGTGAACAGATGAGCTGCTGCGATTTTCTCCGTTCGGCATGCTTCGTTGTAGCTCTCTTGCCGGTCGCCGGCTTAGCGGCTTGCTTTGCGCGACTAGCTCTGGGGAGAGAAGGAGATAGCGCCGGAAACCTCGCCTTTTGCCTTCTTCGGCGCTGGAACCTGGTTGCTGCGCCTTCTCTTTGTCCATGTGCACACACACGATTCCTCAGCGAAAACCATGCAGAAACCTTTCCACGAGCACCCAGGGATGTGCACCCAGCACCACGTGCACGCACACGCAGCTAGAGAAAAGCACCTACCTTTTCACACACTGATGCCTAAGCAAACGCGTGGCCACACACACGCACACATCCGCAAGCGCGCCTACTCCCATCTATTGAGAGAAAGACGGACGAGCTCTTTGGTTGCTCTTCACAGGCTTGTCCCTGATCTATAGCTGAGGGCAAACACTTGTGTGCTTGTGGGAGAGCCTGTGTCTTTCCTGGAAGCGTTTGGGAGTTTTGCTCAGACGCGTGTTTCCTCAAGTTCAAGAATCAAGATCTAGGATACCTGCAGACAGGTGCCTGTTCGTGTGGAGACAGTCTGTTTGAAACTGTGTTCCTCAGCGCCCGCTCTTTCTCCCCGTCGCTCCACACGCCTGGGAGTCCCTTTCTTTCTCTCCACAAGCACGTGTGTTGACTTCGTCGCACATGTGCATCTGCACAAGCGTTGAGCTCAGCAGAGCGTGTCTCTTGACACTTGATGTGCGTTGGCTGTGTCTGCCTGCTCCAGTGAAGAGAGAAACGGGAAATCATCTTGGTAGAGGCAACAAAGCAAAAGCGAGGCAGGATTGACATCTGCTCAACAGAGACGGATTCCCTGCGCTGACACAGTTCACAGTTACACGAGAAGCAATCTGAGCGGTCCGTCGACCGGAGACGTGTTTCCCAAGAGGTCGTTTAGCGAGTGAACAGCAGTGTGCGCGACTTTCAGGAGTGTGCCTGGAAAGTGCCAGAATCACCAGGAGCATCTGTGCAAAAGCTGCTGCCTCTGTGACCGCATTGAGGCACGTTCGCGTGTCTGCGAGTATATAGACGGCTCTTTCGCGTTCACTCCGAGGGAAACGGTCCGCTATTGCTTCTGTGCGCACAGACGCGATTCCCTTGTCTCTTGCGAACACAGGGAACTCTGTGCATCCAAATCTACAGGCTAAGGACGCGTCTGCATATGTTTTGGTGAACAATCGAGTGTGCGTGTTCTGACAGCTGCCTCTATGCAGACGTCTCCACAGAGCCACTTCTGAATGCCCCGCAGCCCAGGACTGAATGGATACACTAACAAGTGCACCGGTGTGAGCAACCACATATGCAGAAGGACGTCTTTCATCTCACAGAAGCGCGAACGTCTTGGCGTTCAAGCACATGGCAGAAACAAGGTGTGAACAGATGAGCTGCTGCTATTTTCTCCGTTCGGCATGCTTCGTTGTAGCTCTCTTGCCGGTCGCCGGCTTAGCGGCTTGCTTTGCGCGACTAGCTCTGGGGAGAGAAGGAGATAGCGCCGGAAACCTCGCCTTTTGCCTTCTTCGGCGCTGGAACCTGGTTGCTGCGCCTTCTCTTTGTCCATGTGCACACACACGATTCCTCAGCGAAAACCATGCAGAAACCTTTCCACGAGCACCCAGGGATGTGCACCCAGCACCACGTGCACGAACACGCAGCTAGAGAAAAGCACCTACCTTTTCACACACTGATGCCTAAGCAAACGCGTGGCCACACACACGCACACATCCGCAAGCGCGCCTACTCCCATCTATTGAGGGAAAGACGGACGAGCTCTTTGGTTGCTCTTCACAGGCTTGTCCCTGATCTATAGCTGAGGGCAAACACTTGTGTGCTTGTGGGAGAGCCTGTGTCTTTCCTGGAAGCGTTTGGGAGTTTTGCTCAGACGCGTGTTTCCTCAAGTTCAAGAATCAAGATCTAGGATACCTGCAGACAGGTGCCTGTTTGTGTGGAGACAGTCTGTTTGAAACTGTGTTCCTCAGCGCCCGCTCTTTCTCCCCGTCGCTCCACACGCCTGGGAGTCCCTTTCTTTCTCTCCACAAGCACGTGTGTTGACTTCGTCGCACATGTGCATCTGCACAAGCGTTGAGCTCAGCAGAGCGTGTCTCTTGACACTTGATGTGCGTTGGCTGTGTCTGCCTGCTCCAGTGAAGAGAGAAACGGGAAATCATCTTGGTAGAGGCAACAAAGCAAAAGCGAGGCAGGATTGACATCTGCTCAACAGAGACGGATTCCCTGCGCTGACACAGTTCACAGTTACACGAGAAGCAATCTGAGCGGTCCGTCGACCGGAGACGTGTTTCCCAAGAGGTCGTTTAGCGAGTGAACAGCAGTGTGCGCGACTTTCAGGAGTGTGCCTGGAAAGTGCCAGAATCACGAGGAGCATCTGTGCAAAAGCTGCTGCCTCTGTGACCGCATTGAGGCACGTTCGCGTGTCTGCGAGTATATAGACGGCTCTTTCGCGTTCACTCCGAGGGAAACGGTCCGCTATTGCTTCTGTGCGCACAGACGCGATTCCCTTGTCTCTTGCGAACACAGGGAACTCTGTGCATCCAAATCTACAGGCTAAGGACGCGTCTGCATATGTTTTGGTGAACAATCGAGTGTGCGTGTTCTGACAGCTGCCTCTATGCAGACGTCTCCACAGAGCCACTTCTGAATGCCCCGCAGCCCAGGACTGAATGGATACACTAACAAGTGCACCGGTGTGAGCAACCACATATGCAGAAGGACGTCTTTCATCTCACAGAAGCGCGAACGTCTTGGCGTTCAAGCACATGGCAGAAACAAGGTGTGAACAGATGAGCTGCTGCTATTTTCTCCGTTCGGCATGCTTCGTTGTAGCTCTCTTGCCGGTCGCCGGCTTAGCGGCTTGCTTTGCGCGACTAGCTCTGGGGAGAGAAGGAGATAGCGCCGGAAACCTCGCCTTTTGCCTTCTTCGGCGCTGGAACCTGGTTGCTGCGCCTTCTCTTTGTCCATGTGCACACACACGATTCCTCAGCGAAAACCATGCAGAAACCTTTCCACGAGCACCCAGGGATGTGCACCCAGCACCACGTGCACGCACACGCAGCTAGAGAAAAGCACCTACCTTTTCACACACTGATGCCTAAGCAAACGCGTGGCCACACACACGCACACATCCGCAAGCGCGCCTACTCCCATCTATTGAGGGAAAGACGGACGAGCTCTTTGGTTGCTCTTCACAGGCTTGTCCCTGATCTATAGCTGAGGGCAAACACTTGTGTGCTTGTGGGAGAGCCTGTGTCTTTCCTGGAAGCGTTTGGGAGTTTTGCTCAGACGCGTGTTTCCTCAAGTTCAAGAATCAAGATCTAGGATACCTGCAGACAGGTGCCTGTTTGTGTGGAGACAGTCTGTTTGAAACTGTGTTCCTCAGCGCCCGCTCTTTCTCCCCGTCGCTCCACACGCCTGGGAGTCCCTTTCTTTCTCTCCACAAGCACGTGTGTTGACTTCGTCGCACATGTGCATCTGCACAAGCGTTGAGCTCAGCAGAGCGTGTCTCTTGACACTTGATGTGCGTTGGCTGTGTCTGCCTGCTCCAGTGAAGAGAGAAACGGGAAATCATCTTGGTAGAGGCAACAAAGCAAAAGCGAGGCAGGATTGACATCTGCTCAACAGAGACGGATTCCCTGCGCTGACACAGTTCACAGTTACACGAGAAGCAATCTGAGCGGTCCGTCGACCGGAGACGTGTTTCCCAAGAGGTCGTTTAGCGAGTGAACAGCAGTGTGCGCGACTTTCAGGAGTGTGCCTGGAAAGTGCCAGAATCACGAGGAGCATCTGTGCAAAAGCTGCTGCCTCTGTGACCGCATTGAGGCACGTTCGCGTGTCTGCGAGTATATAGACGGCTCTTTCGCGTTCACTCCGAGGGAAACGGTCCGCTATTGCTTCTGTGCGCACAGACGCGATTCCCTTGTCTCTTGCGAACACAGGGAACTCTGTGCATCCAAATCTACAGGCTAAGGACGCGTCTGCATATGTTTTGGTGAACAATCGAGTGTGCGTGTTCTGACAGCTGCCTCTATGCAGACGTCTCCACAGAGCCACTTCTGAATGCCCCGCAGCCCAGGACTGAATGGATACACTAACAAGTGCACCGGTGTGAGCAACCACATATGCAGAAGGACGTCTTTCATCTCACAGAAGCGCGAACGTCTTGGCGTTCAAGCACATGGCAGAAACAAGGTGTGAACAGATGAGCTGCTGCTATTTTCTCCGTTCGGCATGCTTCGTTGTAGCTCTCTTGCCGGTCGCCGGCTTAGCGGCTTGCTTTGCGCGACTAGCTCTGGGGAGAGAAGGAGATAGCGCCGGAAACCTCGCCTTTTGCCTTCTTCGGCGCTGGAACCTGGTTGCTGCGCCTTCTCTTTGTCCATGTGCACACACACGATTCCTCAGCGAAAACCATGCAGAAACCTTTCCACGAGCACCCAGGGATGTGCACCCAGCACCACGTGCACGAACACGCAGCTAGAGAAAAGCACCTACCTTTTCACACACTGATGCCTAAGCAAACGCGTGGCCACACACACGCACACATCCGCAAGCGCGCCTACTCCCATCTATTGAGGGAAAGACGGACGAGCTCTTTGGTTGCTCTTCACAGGCTTGTCCCTGATCTATAGCTGAGGGCAAACACTTGTGTGCTTGTGGGAGAGCCTGTGTCTTTCCTGGAAGCGTTTGGGAGTTTTGCTCAGACGCGTGTTTCCTCAAGTTCAAGAATCAAGATCTAGGATACCTGCAGACAGGTGCCTGTTTGTGTGGAGACAGTCTGTTTGAAACTGTGTTCCTCAGCGCCCGCTCTTTCTCCCCGTCGCTCCACACGCCTGGGAGTCCCTTTCTTTCTCTCCACAAGCACGTGTGTTGACTTCGTCGCACATGTGCATCTGCACAAGCGTTGAGCTCAGCAGAGCGTGTCTCTTGACACTTGATGTGCGTTGGCTGTGTCTGCCTGCTCCAGTGAAGAGAGAAACGGGAAATCATCTTGGTAGAGGCAACAAAGCAAAAGCGAGGCAGGATTGACATCTGCTCAACAGAGACGGATTCCCTGCGCTGACACAGTTCACAGTTACACGAGAAGCAATCTGAGCGGTCCGTCGACCGGAGACGTGTTTCCCAAGAGGTCGTTTAGCGAGTGAACAGCAGTGTGCGCGACTTTCAGGAGTGTGCCTGGAAAGTGCCAGAATCACGAGGAGCATCTGTGCAAAAGCTGCTGCCTCTGTGACCGCATTGAGGCACGTTCGCGTGTCTGCGAGTATATAGACGGCTCTTTCGCGTTCACTCCGAGGGAAACGGTCCGCTATTGCTTCTGTGCGCACAGACGCGATTCCCTTGTCTCTTGCGAACACAGGGAACTCTGTGCATCCAAATCTACAGGCTAAGGACGCGTCTGCATATGTTTTGGTGAACAATCGAGTGTGCGTGTTCTGACAGCTGCCTCTATGCAGACGTCTCCACAGAGCCACTTCTGAATGCCCCGCAGCCCAGGACTGAATGGATACACTAACAAGTGCACCGGTGTGAGCAACCACATATGCAGAAGGACGTCTTTCATCTCACAGAAGCGCGAACGTCTTGGCGTTCAAGCACATGGCAGAAACAAGGTGTGAACAGATGAGCTGCTGCTATTTTCTCCGTTCGGCATGCTTCGTTGTAGCTCTCTTGCCGGTCGCCGGCTTAGCGGCTTGCTTTGCGCGACTAGCTCTGGGGAGAGAAGGAGATAGCGCCGGAAACCTCGCCTTTTGCCTTCTTCGGCGCTGGAACCTGGTTGCTGCGCCTTCTCTTTGTCCATGTGCACACACACGATTCCTCAGCGAAAACCATGCAGAAACCTTTCCACGAGCACCCAGGGATGTGCACCCAGCACCACGTGCACGAACACGCAGCTAGAGAAAAGCACCTACCTTTTCACACACTGATGCCTAAGCAAACGCGTGGCCACACACACGCACACATCCGCAAGCGCGCCTACTCCCATCTATTGAGGGAAAGACGGACGAGCTCTTTGGTTGCTCTTCACAGGCTTGTCCCTGATCTATAGCTGAGGGCAAACACTTGTGTGCTTGTGGGAGAGCCTGTGTCTTTCCTGGAAGCGTTTGGGAGTTTTGCTCAGACGCGTGTTTCCTCAAGTTCAAGAATCAAGATCTAGGATACCTGCAGACAGGTGCCTGTTTGTGTGGAGACAGTCTGTTTGAAACTGTGTTCCTCAGCGCCCGCTCTTTCTCCCCGTCGCTCCACACGCCTGGGAGTCCCTTTCTTTCTCTCCACAAGCACGTGTGTTGACTTCGTCGCACATGTGCATCTGCACAAGCGTTGAGCTCAGCAGAGCGTGTCTCTTGACACTTGATGTGCGTTGGCTGTGTCTGCCTGCTCCAGTGAAGAGAGAAACGGGAAATCATCTTGGTAGAGGCAACAAAGCAAAAGCGAGGCAGGATTGACATCTGCTCAACAGAGACGGATTCCCTGCGCTGACACAGTTCACAGTTACACGAGAAGCAATCTGAGCGGTCCGTCGACCGGAGACGTGTTTCCCAAGAGGTCGTTTAGCGAGTGAACAGCAGTGTGCGCGACTTTCAGGAGTGTGCCTGGAAAGTGCCAGAATCACCAGGAGCATCTGTGCAAAAGCTGCTGCCTCTGTGACCGCATTGAGGCACGTTCGCGTGTCTGCGAGTATATAGACGGCTCTTTCGCGTTCACTCCGAGGGAAACGGTCCGCTATTGCTTCTGTGCGCACAGACGCGATTCCCTTGTCTCTTGCGAACACAGGGAACTCTGTGCATCCAAATCTACAGGCTAAGGACGCGTCTGCATATGTTTTGGTGAACAATCGAGTGTGCGTGTTCTGACAGCTGCCTCTATGCAGACGTCTCCACAGAGCCACTTCTGAATGCCCCGCAGCCCAGGACTGAATGGATACACTAACAAGTGCACCGGTGTGAGCAACCACATATGCAGAAGGACGTCTTTCATCTCACAGAAGCGCGAACGTCTTGGCGTTCAAGCACATGGCAGAAACAAGGTGTGAACAGATGAGCTGCTGCTATTTTCTCCGTTCGGCATGCTTCGTTGTAGCTCTCTTGCCGGTCGCCGGCTTAGCGGCTTGCTTTGCGCGACTAGCTCTGGGGAGAGAAGGAGATAGCGCCGGAAACCTCGCCTTTTGCCTTCTTCGGCGCTGGAACCTGGTTGCTGCGCCTTCTCTTTGTCCATGTGCACACACACGATTCCTCAGCGAAAACCATGCAGAAACCTTTCCACGAGCACCCAGGGATGTGCACCCAGCACCACGTGCACGCACACGCAGCTAGAGAAAAGCACCTACCTTTTCACACACTGATGCCTAAGCAAACGCGTGGCCACACACACGCACACATCCGCAAGCGCGCCTACTCCCATCTATTGAGAGAAAGACGGACGAGCTCTTTGGTTGCTCTTCACAGGCTTGTCCCTGATCTATAGCTGAGGGCAAACACTTGTGTGCTTGTGGGAGAGCCTGTGTCTTTCCTGGAAGCGTTTGGGAGTTTTGCTCAGACGCGTGTTTCCTCAAGTTCAAGAATCAAGATCTAGGATACCTGCAGACAGGTGCCTGTTTGTGTGGAGACAGTCTGTTTGAAACTGTGTTCCTCAGCGCCCGCTCTTTCTCCCCGTCGCTCCACACGCCTGGGAGTCCCTTTCTTTCTCTCCACAAGCACGTGTGTTGACTTCGTCGCACATGTGCATCTGCACAAGCGTTGAGCTCAGCAGAGCGTGTCTCTTGACACTTGATGTGCGTTGGCTGTGTCTGCCTGCTCCAGTGAAGAGAGAAACGGGAAATCATCTTGGTAGAGGCAACAAAGCAAAAGCGAGGCAGGATTGACATCTGCTCAACAGAGACGGATTCCCTGCGCTGACACAGTTCACAGTTACACGAGAAGCAATCTGAGCGGTCCGTCGACCGGAGACGTGTTTCCCAAGAGGTCGTTTAGCGAGTGAACAGCAGTGTGCGCGACTTTCAGGAGTGTGCCTGGAAAGTGCCAGAATCACCAGGAGCATCTGTGCAAAAGCTGCTGCCTCTGTGACCGCATTGAGGCACGTTCGCGTGTCTGCGAGTATATAGACGGCTCTTTCGCGTTCACTCCGAGGGAAACGGTCCGCTATTGCTTCTGTGCGCACAGACGCGATTCCCTTGTCTCTTGCGAACACAGGGAACTCTGTGCATCCAAATCTACAGGCTAAGGACGCGTCTGCATATGTTTTGGTGAACAATCGAGTGTGCGTGTTCTGACAGCTGCCTCTATGCAGACGTCTCCACAGAGCCACTTCTGAATGCCCCGCAGCCCAGGACTGAATGGATACACTAACAAGTGCACCGGTGTGAGCAACCACATATGCAGAAGGACGTCTTTCATCTCACAGAAGCGCGAACGTCTTGGCGTTCAAGCACATGGCAGAAACAAGGTGTGAACAGATGAGCTGCTGCTATTTTCTCCGTTCGGCATGCTTCGTTGTAGCTCTCTTGCCGGTCGCCGGCTTAGCGGCTTGCTTTGCGCGACTAGCTCTGGGGAGAGAAGGAGATAGCGCCGGAAACCTCGCCTTTTGCCTTCTTCGGCGCTGGAACCTGGTTGCTGCGCCTTCTCTTTGTCCATGTGCACACACACGATTCCTCAGCGAAAACCATGCAGAAACCTTTCCACGAGCACCCAGGGATGTGCACCCAGCACCACGTGCACGCACACGCAGCTAGAGAAAAGCACCTACCTTTTCACACACTGATGCCTAAGCAAACGCGTGGCCACACACACGCACACATCCGCAAGCGCGCCTACTCCCATCTATTGAGAGAAAGACGGACGAGCTCTTTGGTTGCTCTTCACAGGCTTGTCCCTGATCTATAGCTGAGGGCAAACACTTGTGTGCTTGTGGGAGAGCCTGTGTCTTTCCTGGAAGCGTTTGGGAGTTTTGCTCAGACGCGTGTTTCCTCAAGTTCAAGAATCAAGATCTAGGATACCTGCAGACAGGTGCCTGTTTGTGTGGAGACAGTCTGTTTGAAACTGTGTTCCTCAGCGCCCGCTCTTTCTCCCCGTCGCTCCACACGCCTGGGAGTCCCTTTCTTTCTCTCCACAAGCACGTGTGTTGACTTCGTCGCACATGTGCATCTGCACAAGCGTTGAGCTCAGCAGAGCGTGTCTCTTGACACTTGATGTGCGTTGGCTGTGTCTGCCTGCTCCAGTGAAGAGAGAAACGGGAAATCATCTTGGTAGAGGCAACAAAGCAAAAGCGAGGCAGGATTGACATCTGCTCAACAGAGACGGATTCCCTGCGCTGACACAGTTCACAGTTACACGAGAAGCAATCTGAGCGGTCCGTCGACCGGAGACGTGTTTCCCAAGAGGTCGTTTAGCGAGTGAACAGCAGTGTGCGCGACTTTCAGGAGTGTGCCTGGAAAGTGCCAGAATCACCAGGAGCATCTGTGCAAAAGCTGCTGCCTCTGTGACCGCATTGAGGCACGTTCGCGTGTCTGCGAGTATATAGACGGCTCTTTCGCGTTCACTCCGAGGGAAACGGTCCGCTATTGCTTCTGTGCGCACAGACGCGATTCCCTTGTCTCTTGCGAACACAGGGAACTCTGTGCATCCAAATCTACAGGCTAAGGACGCGTCTGCATATGTTTTGGTGAACAATCGAGTGTGCGTGTTCTGACAGCTGCCTCTATGCAGACGTCTCCACAGAGCCACTTCTGAATGCCCCGCAGCCCAGGACTGAATGGATACACTAACAAGTGCACCGGTGTGAGCAACCACATATGCAGAAGGACGTCTTTCATCTCACAGAAGCGCGAACGTCTTGGCGTTCAAGCACATGGCAGAAACAAGGTGTGAACAGATGAGCTGCTGCTATTTTCTCCGTTCGGCATGCTTCGTTGTAGCTCTCTTGCCGGTCGCCGGCTTAGCGGCTTGCTTTGCGCGACTAGCTCTGGGGAGAGAAGGAGATAGCGCCGGAAACCTCGCCTTTTGCCTTCTTCGGCGCTGGAACCTGGTTGCTGCGCCTTCTCTTTGTCCATGTGCACACACACGATTCCTCAGCGAAAACCATGCAGAAACCTTTCCACGAGCACCCAGGGATGTGCACCCAGCACCACGTGCACGCACACGCAGCTAGAGAAAAGCACCTACCTTTTCACACACTGATGCCTAAGCAAACGCGTGGCCACACACACGCACACATCCGCAAGCGCGCCTACTCCCATCTATTGAGAGAAAGACGGACGAGCTCTTTGGTTGCTCTTCACAGGCTTGTCCCTGATCTATAGCTGAGGGCAAACACTTGTGTGCTTGTGGGAGAGCCTGTGTCTTTCCTGGAAGCGTTTGGGAGTTTTGCTCAGACGCGTGTTTCCTCAAGTTCAAGAATCAAGATCTAGGATACCTGCAGACAGGTGCCTGTTTGTGTGGAGACAGTCTGTTTGAAACTGTGTTCCTCAGCGCCCGCTCTTTCTCCCCGTCGCTCCACACGCCTGGGAGTCCCTTTCTTTCTCTCCACAAGCACGTGTGTTGACTTCGTCGCACATGTGCATCTGCACAAGCGTTGAGCTCAGCAGAGCGTGTCTCTTGACACTTGATGTGCGTTGGCTGTGTCTGCCTGCTCCAGTGAAGAGAGAAACGGGAAATCATCTTGGTAGAGGCAACAAAGCAAAAGCGAGGCAGGATTGACATCTGCTCAACAGAGACGGATTCCCTGCGCTGACACAGTTCACAGTTACACGAGAAGCAATCTGAGCGGTCCGTCGACCGGAGACGTGTTTCCCAAGAGGTCGTTTAGCGAGTGAACAGCAGTGTGCGCGACTTTCAGGAGTGTGCCTGGAAAGTGCCAGAATCACCAGGAGCATCTGTGCAAAAGCTGCTGCCTCTGTGACCGCATTGAGGCACGTTCGCGTGTCTGCGAGTATATAGACGGCTCTTTCGCGTTCACTCCGAGGGAAACGGTCCGCTATTGCTTCTGTGCGCACAGACGCGATTCCCTTGTCTCTTGCGAACACAGGGAACTCTGTGCATCCAAATCTACAGGCTAAGGACGCGTCTGCATATGTTTTGGTGAACAATCGAGTGTGCGTGTTCTGACAGCTGCCTCTATGCAGACGTCTCCACAGAGCCATTTCTGAATGCCCCGCAGCCCAGGACTGAATGGATACACTAACAAGTGCACCGGTGTGAGCAACCACATATGCAGAAGGACGTCTTTCATCTCACAGAAGCGCGAACGTCTTGGCGTTCAAGCACATGGCAGAAACAAGGTGTGAACAGATGAGCTGCTGCTATTTTCTCCGTTCGGCATGCTTCGTTGTAGCTCTCTTGCCGGTCGCCGGCTTAGCGGCTTGCTTTGCGCGACTAGCTCTGGGGAGAGAAGGAGATAGCGCCGGAAACCTCGCCTTTTGCCTTCTTCGGCGCTGGAACCTGGTTGCTGCGCCTTCTCTTTGTCCATGTGCACACACACGATTCCTCAGCGAAAACCATGCAGAAACCTTTCCACGAGCACCCAGGGATGTGCACCCAGCACCACGTGCACGAACACGCAGCTAGAGAAAAGCACCTACCTTTTCACACACTGATGCCTAAGCAAACGCGTGGCCACACACACGCACACATCCGCAAGCGCGCCTACTCCCATCTATTGAGGGAAAGACGGACGAGCTCTTTGGTTGCTCTTCACAGGCTTGTCCCTGATCTATAGCTGAGGGCAAACACTTGTGTGCTTGTGGGAGAGCCTGTGTCTTTCCTGGAAGCGTTTGGGAGTTTTGCTCAGACGCGTGTTTCCTCAAGTTCAAGAATCAAGATCTAGGATACCTGCAGACAGGTGCCTGTTTGTGTGGAGACAGTCTGTTTGAAACTGTGTTCCTCAGCGCCCGCTCTTTCTCCCCGTCGCTCCACACGCCTGGGAGTCCCTTTCTTTCTCTCCACAAGCACGTGTGTTGACTTCGTCGCACATGTGCATCTGCACAAGCGTTGAGCTCAGCAGAGCGTGTCTCTTGACACTTGATGTGCGTTGGCTGTGTCTGCCTGCTCCAGTGAAGAGAGAAACGGGAAATCATCTTGGTAGAGGCAACAAAGCAAAAGCGAGGCAGGATTGACATCTGCTCAACAGAGACGGATTCCCTGCGCTGACACAGTTCACAGTTACACGAGAAGCAATCTGAGCGGTCCGTCGACCGGAGACGTGTTTCCCAAGAGGTCGTTTAGCGAGTGAACAGCAGTGTGCGCGACTTTCAGGAGTGTGCCTGGAAAGTGCCAGAATCACCAGGAGCATCTGTGCAAAAGCTGCTGCCTCTGTGACCGCATTGAGGCACGTTCGCGTGTCTGCGAGTATATAGACGGCTCTTTCGCGTTCACTCCGAGGGAAACGGTCCGCTATTGCTTCTGTGCGCACAGACGCGATTCCCTTGTCTCTTGCGAACACAGGGAACTCTGTGCATCCAAATCTACAGGCTAAGGACGCGTCTGCATATGTTTTGGTGAACAATCGAGTGTGCGTGTTCTGACAGCTGCCTCTATGCAGACGTCTCCACAGAGCCACTTCTGAATGCCCCGCAGCCCAGGACTGAATGGATACACTAACAAGTGCACCGGTGTGAGCAACCACATATGCAGAAGGACGTCTTTCATCTCACAGAAGCGCGAACGTCTTGGCGTTCAAGCACATGGCAGAAACAAGGTGTGAACAGATGAGCTGCTGCTATTTTCTCCGTTCGGCATGCTTCGTTGTAGCTCTCTTGCCGGTCGCCGGCTTAGCGGCTTGCTTTGCGCGACTAGCTCTGGGGAGAGAAGGAGATAGCGCCGGAAACCTCGCCTTTTGCCTTCTTCGGCGCTGGAACCTGGTTGCTGCGCCTTCTCTTTGTCCATGTGCACACACACGATTCCTCAGCGAAAACCATGCAGAAACCTTTCCACGAGCACCCAGGGATGTGCACCCAGCACCACGTGCACGCACACGCAGCTAGAGAAAAGCACCTACCTTTTCACACACTGATGCCTAAGCAAACGCGTGGCCACACACACGCACACATCCGCAAGCGCGCCTACTCCCATCTATTGAGAGAAAGACGGACGAGCTCTTTGGTTGCTCTTCACAGGCTTGTCCCTGATCTATAGCTGAGGGCAAACACTTGTGTGCTTGTGGGAGAGCCTGTGTCTTTCCTGGAAGCGTTTGGGAGTTTTGCTCAGACGCGTGTTTCCTCAAGTTCAAGAATCAAGATCTAGGATACCTGCAGACAGGTGCCTGTTTGTGTGGAGACAGTCTGTTTGAAACTGTGTTCCTCAGCGCCCGCTCTTTCTCCCCGTCGCTCCACACGCCTGGGAGTCCCTTTCTTTCTCTCCACAAGCACGTGTGTTGACTTCGTCGCACATGTGCATCTGCACAAGCGTTGAGCTCAGCAGAGCGTGTCTCTTGACACTTGATGTGCGTTGGCTGTGTCTGCCTGCTCCAGTGAAGAGAGAAACGGGAAATCATCTTGGTAGAGGCAACAAAGCAAAAGCGAGGCAGGATTGACATCTGCTCAACAGAGACGGATTCCCTGCGCTGACACAGTTCACAGTTACACGAGAAGCAATCTGAGCGGTCCGTCGACCGGAGACGTGTTTCCCAAGAGGTCGTTTAGCGAGTGAACAGCAGTGTGCGCGACTTTCAGGAGTGTGCCTGGAAAGTGCCAGAATCACCAGGAGCATCTGTGCAAAAGCTGCTGCCTCTGTGACCGCATTGAGGCACGTTCGCGTGTCTGCGAGTATATAGACGGCTCTTTCGCGTTCACTCCGAGGGAAACGGTCCGCTATTGCTTCTGTGCGCACAGACGCGATTCCCTTGTCTCTTGCGAACACAGGGAACTCTGTGCATCCAAATCTACAGGCTAAGGACGCGTCTGCATATGTTTTGGTGAACAATCGAGTGTGCGTGTTCTGACAGCTGCCTCTATGCAGACGTCTCCACAGAGCCACTTCTGAATGCCCCGCAGCCCAGGACTGAATGGATACACTAACAAGTGCACCGGTGTGAGCAACCACATATGCAGAAGGACGTCTTTCATCTCACAGAAGCGCGAACGTCTTGGCGTTCAAGCACATGGCAGAAACAAGGTGTGAACAGATGAGCTGCTGCTATTTTCTCCGTTCGGCATGCTTCGTTGTAGCTCTCTTGCCGGTCGCCGGCTTAGCGGCTTGCTTTGCGCGACTAGCTCTGGGGAGAGAAGGAGATAGCGCCGGAAACCTCGCCTTTTGCCTTCTTCGGCGCTGGAACCTGGTTGCTGCGCCTTCTCTTTGTCCATGTGCACACACACGATTCCTCAGCGAAAACCATGCAGAAACCTTTCCACGAGCACCCAGGGATGTGCACCCAGCACCACGTGCACGCACACGCAGCTAGAGAAAAGCACCTACCTTTTCACACACTGATGCCTAAGCAAACGCGTGGCCACACACACGCACACATCCGCAAGCGCGCCTACTCCCATCTATTGAGAGAAAGACGGACGAGCTCTTTGGTTGCTCTTCACAGGCTTGTCCCTGATCTATAGCTGAGGGCAAACACTTGTGTGCTTGTGGGAGAGCCTGTGTCTTTCCTGGAAGCGTTTGGGAGTTTTGCTCAGACGCGTGTTTCCTCAAGTTCAAGAATCAAGATCTAGGATACCTGCAGACAGGTGCCTGTTTGTGTGGAGACAGTCTGTTTGAAACTGTGTTCCTCAGCGCCCGCTCTTTCTCCCCGTCGCTCCACACGCCTGGGAGTCCCTTTCTTTCTCTCCACAAGCACGTGTGTTGACTTCGTCGCACATGTGCATCTGCACAAGCGTTGAGCTCAGCAGAGCGTGTCTCTTGACACTTGATGTGCGTTGGCTGTGTCTGCCTGCTCCAGTGAAGAGAGAAACGGGAAATCATCTTGGTAGAGGCAACAAAGCAAAAGCGAGGCAGGATTGACATCTGCTCAACAGAGACGGATTCCCTGCGCTGACACAGTTCACAGTTACACGAGAAGCAATCTGAGCAGTCCGTCGACCGGAGACGTGTTTCCCAAGAGGTCGTTTAGCGAGTGAACAGCAGTGTGCGCGACTTTCAGGAGTGTGCCTGGAAAGTGCCAGAATCACCAGGAGCATCTGTGCAAAAGCTGCTGCCTCTGTGACCGCATTGAGGCACGTTCGCGTGTCTGCGAGTATATAGACGGCTCTTTCGCGTTCACTCCGAGGGAAACGGTCCGCTATT